>NC_089017.1:4049392-4207458 GCF_963932015.1 Anas acuta
GAGCTCAGCAGACCTGGCCAAAGTCTTCTGTGGTTACCTGGGGACCAGAGGCCGGCAGTGACTGTGTAGGCCTTTCCTCGTTAAAATGTGCCTGTAACTCCCTTATTAGTTTCACGGTGGAAGTTCTGTGATGTTTAAGTATAAATATACATATATGGGTGTGTGGATTCAAAGGCCTAGGTGAGTTTGATAAGTATTCTAACAAATATTGAGTCACTCTCTGCTTCTCATGGTAACAGAAAACAAAATAGAATGAGACTTAAGTAAATTATTGGAAGTGACAGCACAGGCATGCATAAACTTGGTTTGGATGTGTACCTCTGTGATCATATCTTCTCCTTCATCACCTCAGTGCCCTGGAATTTAAGGTATCAGACTTCGAGCTTTAAAGGAAGCCTTTCTTCTGAGGGTGTAATTGAAACAAATCTCTTTCTACAGAAGAGGAAAAGTTCCTATTAAAGGAAGTTGAGTTTCTTAGGACAGAAGATCTTAAAAGCTAATAAAAGCTTAAAAAAGAAAAAGACAAACTTCAAAACAACTGCTTCTGGCAGCTGATTTCCTAGAAGTCATGGTGAACTGAAGGGAAGCCCAAGATAGATGAGCTGAGGTGCTGGTGTTGATAAAGCAGTTGTCTTGGCAACTGCAGTCACTTAAATATCTCTAGGAAAATAACCAGCAAAATTTAAGATTGGGAAATGGCAATGGTTGATGGAAGCACCCAGAGCAACGAGCAACTTGAGATTTACAGAAGGAATAAACTTGACTACAATAGCAAGTCGCTGTTTTCAGTAGTGGGATCATACAGCAATGCCATGCTGATGGTTGCTGTATAACCATGGTGTGTCTGGCTACTCTCTTGCTGCGTGAAGCAAGATCCTTGGGGAAGAACACAGACTTCTCTAGATACGTTCATGCCCATATAATAATGGGAGATGGATGTGGTGGGAATTATGCTGCTACTGGAGTGCTTCATTCTGTAGTCCCGCTGTTCAACATAGTTGAACAAATACTGCAGCAAGAACTGGTGCAAGACAAACTCTGTGTGGGGAAAAAAAAAAAGACATGAATTGTATTTTATTATCAGAGTTAAATTGCAGAAGCTGTAACTGTTAGGGATTGTTTTAGGGTTTCATAATGCTTATCGTCTTGAGAAATTGAGACATCTTATGTATGTTTTGTTAATCGTGATTGCACATGCTGTTTTGTGGTTCTGTAGGTAGAACTGGTGAGTTTTAATCTTTTCCTTTCCTTATGGAGCACTTAATTCTCTTTTATATTGGCACAAAAAACAAACCCCAGAGAAAGGCTGACTGAATAAAACGAGGAGGGTTTGAGCCAATTGTTTCCTGCTGCCACAAGCGTATTTGTAACTGCCAACTATGACAGGTATTTCTACAGGCACTGAAACTTAAGCAGAACACCAGGTGTTAGGAAAAGTTACAGAAGACTAAGTATACATTTTCTGCCTCTCATCTAATAGCTGGTTTCTGAGCTTCTTGGTGTAGTAACTTGTGAAAAGTCATGGTTAAAAAATTCTTTCAAATGCAAATGGAAACTCAGAAGTTGACACTTACAGCTAAGGGTACTAAGGGGTGGAAACTAGTGGTAAGATCAATTCCTTATCACCTTTTTTCCTTTCTTTTTCTTTACTGGGAAAAATCCTAGCTTGCAGTAATAAGAACAGTCACATCTATATGCATTTTTTATCTATATGTCTAAAAGCTACCTGTCTCTACCGATTTGTGCTCAGGATACTAGGCAGGTTCCTGTAATGCACACCCACTTGGTGTTTCAGTTAATTCAGTCAAAGCTTCCAGCATTTGACCAGCTATTGCTGCTTTGACTGTGCTAAAAATGTAGCCAAGTCTCTTCTAACTTTCTCTACTAGCAATGTAAGCCACTGTTACAATTTATAGTTGATTGGACTTCTGTATCCTTGCCAAATTAGAGGGAAGTTTTCCTTGGCAAGTGACATCAGCTTCTGCAGTACTGAAATTTTAAAGTAAAAATTCCAGTCCCTGGCATAATGCAAATAATTATGGCAGGATTTTTAATTGTGAGTAACTTTTGCTGAGGAGCAATGGCAAAAATACTTATTTCCTCCCCCCCGCCTCGTTTTGGCTTATTAGTTTTTAACCTCTCTCACATGTCCCTCTGACCCTTCAAGGTGTTCTTACGCTGGAGAAGTGCTAATAACAGATACAGGACTTGAGGCGTCTGAAACTTCATCTTGCACTATGATTAAGGTTCAGAAATCACCCCTGAAAATAGTGCTGCATTTGCCAAAAATTCCCTATTGTGGGCAAAGAATAATTTAAGGGATAAAATCACTGTCAGAGTACAGGATGAAATCTGGGTAACCTGATGTGAACTCTTTGAATTCTGCGCTAATAGTGAGCTGCTCAGCTGTTTGGATCCGCTATTCTTTTTTGTGTCTACTTTGACTATTTTAACAGCTGAAGGTTCCAAAAAGGCCTGGTACAATCAAAACCACCCTCTTGTCAAAACGAAGCTTGATATAGGGAGCTTGATAAACTATGCACATGAGTAGTCTGGGTTTTCTGAAAAGAGCATATGGTAGCTGACACTTCAGCTGGAGATGACTTGGTAATTATAGCTCCTTTGTCAGAATTCCTTTGCCATTTCATGGGGCTAACAGCAAATTAAGCTGCTCTTTGTATATGCAAGGGGAGGCATGCTGCTAAAAATATTTGGTTTCTGCATGTCTTCAGTTGCTCCATCAGACTTGTACTGGGCTGAAAGCTGGGAGCCTGAGGTATGGGTTCAAAGTGTTTGAACTCTTCTGAAATGAGTAGTTCTGCTGGTGATAAGCTTCCTTCTGAATGGAGAAGGATCATCTATTCTGGAGCTGATGTTTTAAGGCAGGACAAGGCAAACATTTTTAGAGATCTTTTGTTTTTTCCCCCATCTAGATTCAAGTATTATCTGGTTACCAAAATGAGCATAGAATTGCTTCCTTGAGTGTTTCATTGTGATGGTCTGGGTGTTTTCTGATGATCTGACTTTGAGTCAGTCCATCAGCCTGTGTGAGTTAAATGCCTGTCTCAACTCTAGTTTGCTCTGTTGCGAGTATTCATGAATGTAAATCAGGTTAAGTTTAGCCTGAATTGCTTTTATTCCAAGACAAAAGTGATAAGCAGTTGAAAAAGCTCGCTAAAGAAGTTTGAACCTGAGCAAGTGACATCTAGTTTGCTTCTGTTTTTTGTGTGCTGATCCTTGGTGTGATTAACAAACAGTTCCTAGAACAATGAACACTGTCTCTACTGCTCTACACTAAGCAAAACAATCAGAAAGAACAATTTAACAGTGATATAGTGGCTGACTCATGCCACAAAGCTTGGTATTCCTTTAATCCTTCTATAAACTGTTTTATCCTAGCTAATGTAATTGTGGATGTTCTTATTGCCCATATAATGTCTAATCTCTTTTGAATTCTGCTAAACTGTTGGCCTTAATGTTGCTTAGCAATAATTAGCAAAATACAGGTGCTTTGTGGTGTTTAACAGTTGATCAAAGCTTCGAATTTTTTTGTTCTGACCTGTTACACCTATGTTGGTAATATTTCACTATCTCTGCTGAACAATGAGGGGTAACACGTTCAGACTGATGCTCACATCAGCCTGATTGCCAGCCCTGTGCTTGGATCCTTTAAGCTTGTCTTCAAAGCTGTTGTGTTGTGTTCCCACTTGACACGGGAGTGCTTGATAGCATCCTTCCTAAACTAGGAAGTGTTTTGCAGAAGCTTCAGATGCACGAAACACAAAGCATCTGCGTCCATTTTTGTGCAAACTTGTGAGCTGCCTAGCTGGATCCTGTTCTGCTACTTCCAGTTTGACTTTGAGGTTAAGCCAAAGGATGCTTTTTACTCATGGCTGTGACAAAGAAGGAATAGTAGCTGGCATTTGCACACTCTGTATGTCTGACCTGGAGGATCTTTGGTTTTGCTAGGATATTGAACTGGTCTTCATTTTGTGTTCTTGATTCCTGCTTCTTCCTTTCTCAAATGAATGCTTTTGCTGCTAGGCAAGTTGGGTTGTTCAGGGTCAAAGTCCTACTTAAAGATAAGGAATAACTTTTACATAATCCCTGCTATGCTTGTTGCAATATTTTTATTCCTTGCAACTCTATCACACTTTTTAGAGCAATCTCTGGTAAGTAGGATAAAGACCTAAAATTGTACAGAGGTGCATGGAGTGTGAACAAGTTCAGTACTGGAACATGATGGTAAAGGCCAGCCCACTTTTTTAAGTGTTCAGCTTTGCAGTGGGACTTGAAAGGGTTTTGTCATCACTTGTCTGGGGACAACCCTGCTCTCCTCATGGTTTTGGTTTGCACAAGGAATTTAATAAGTGTCTTTCCACCAAAAGTAGTGGGCTATTGCTTAGGGAGAGGTTCAGTTTTGTCCTCATCTTGAAGAGACTAAGCCCATTCTTGTTTTCTGCATGTGTAATGTAGCCATCAGGCTGTTAGTTGATGCAGGAATGAAATCCTTCGTTCCCTTTCCCCTTGTTGAAACTTCACCTTCTGTGCCCTGGCTCACAGTGGGGTGCGACCGAAGCCAAGCCAGCATGGAGGAGATGTGCCTCTGCAGCCAAAGGTGCTCAGCTGGAAGGAGGGATTGCTCCTGTTCATCAGCTCACTTTCCAGTGTGAAATATTTATAATCCTGACAGCATTTTCCAAGCTCTGTGCTCCGAGCAGGCAGACTCCTCTTGTCTTCTGGCTTGGACTTCTACGTTCCGGCCTGGCCAGTGGCCTGATGCCAAGGGGAAGGCTGGCGAGCACTGTGCTTGGTGCCCTCCAGGGCAGGGCATCCACCCAGAAGGTGGAGGATGCAAGTTAAAGTACATTTGGGCCGGTGCCCCAGTGCTAGCTGGCTGAATAAGGTGTCCCAATTTAGCAGCTTTTTTCTTTTTGAGGAAATAGGCCAATCATCTGAACCGAATGTGTGGTAAGGCTGGCCATGTACGGGACTTCAGGCTCTGAGTCAGCCCGGCACAAATACCTGCTGGTAACCTTGAGTTCAGCATTAAGTTCACTGAGTTCAGCCTTCAGGATGCTTTAAGGCATTTCCCTTTCTGTTGCAGATATTGGGCAGTTCACTGAGCATTACCGAGGAGGGATATGCAGAGAATCCTGATTTTAGGCAGGAAGTTTCCTGGTATGGTCAGTGCTTGCTCCTCAGATGCACTTCACAAGCTCCAGACTCATAGTGCTCATCTTTGCAATGTTTGTTGTGTCTCTCCTGTTCTGACACTGAGAAAATCAAAGGATGAACTACTTGTAAACAGCTATTAACTAATAGTCTCTTTTGGAGAGTACAGGATCCTTTTTATCTCTTTAAATATCCGTGTTTATCTTTTTGCAGGGCACTTCTTACATATGGAGTAAGGCAGTAGCCTCAGCCAGTTCCTGTTCTGTGCTCAGTGCCTAGTCATGTATTCACGGGGGAAAAATCTTTGGTAAAAAAGGAAGATGACTTTAAAAATATCCTTACAAACACATTGATTTTTTTTTTCTAATTTTATTGTTATCTCTTATGAATGTTCCCTGTGGCTGACTACTTTGCACATTAGTTTTTTCAATGAAATTTTCTCATTGGCTTGCTGTAGTCGGTTGTCTGTTGGATGAAGTTCTAACTTTAAAAGAAATCTTTTCTCACTGGAAGTAACTTTAATGTCCTGTGATAACATGTACAAGAATGTCAGATCAGTCAGTGTTTAATTTGCACATTAAAAATCGTGTTGTTGTGTCTGTGTTAAACAACTGAACTGTAAGGACAATGAACTAGTGATGCAGACTTCCATGATCATTAATCTGATGTTGTGCTAGCTGTGTTTAAAGCTAGCTGTTTGCAGTGAAAAAACAAATGAGCTATGTGTTACCTTAGGTATAATTAGATATCCTGCCTTGTATGTTTATTTTGGAGATTATAACAGCAGCACAAAAAAACCCTAGGATACAGCCTGCAATGTCCAGTGCAAAAAGAAGTGAATGTACAATGGATACAACCTCTACAGCACATACAGCTTAGGTAACAGTGTGGGTTACCCTGCTTTGGATTTGCTGATATTTTTTTTTTGTCCTCTGCTGATAGCAGAGTGACAGCATTTTAATCCTGCTGGCTGTGCCCAGTAACATGGTCCTACACAAACCACAATCTGCTGTCCACACATGTGCTACTCAAAGGCTGGGCAGTGTTCTAGCAAACACGAAGGAGTTTGTTGTGCATATGCTACTGCTTGGATAGTCCTGAGGTCACTTCCCCAACATCTGACCCCTCGGTTTTCCCTTTGAGGAAGATCTGGACTGTTGGTGCCTGAAAATGCCGTTTCACTTGCTGTTACTGTGGGCTGTAAACAGCCACTGTGCTCACCCTTTGTATCTCTGCAGGCTTTTATCGTGAGAAGATGACGTGCCTTCACTGAGCTACTCTAAACAATAGTTAATTATGTAGATGTCTTCCAGATACTTGTTTTGAGATAAACACTTTGAAGCCATAAAATACTCTGGATCTGCAGCAAAGCTGCCAGTACACTTGCCTTTAGCACGAGCTATCTTGCCAGCAGTTTCCTACGAGGAAAAAATTGCATCACGCCTCGCAGTTCAGGGGTTATCACCAAGAGCCATGCAGCTTACTGCTACCACCGTGCCATGGCTACAGGTATATTGCAGAAACAGGGATAGTGTGCCAGAGGCACTATTCTTTTTGCAGCCTGAAAGTGCAACAGAAATCCGATGAGGTTAGTGCTGACACTCCTGCCTCTTTGTCCTATTCCAGTGATATTTTTTTCAGGAACAAAGCCCAAATTAACTCTGTTTTTGTTGGTTTGGTGGGCTTTGTTTTTCATTCTTTTTAAGAAGTATGGAGCTGACTTTAACTAGTGATCCTGTGTTAGTTTCAGCATCATTCTTCTTATTTTGCTTTCACCTATTGATGCTCGCTTAGCCTCTTCCCAATAGGATTATTTGAATTGAAAATACTGCAGAGTAACTCTGGCACTTCAGTCAGCAGAAAACTACATGCTACTAAGGCTCTTCTCTGCATAACAAAGCGTGTTTTGAAATTTGTTCCCGTTACAGGAGGCAGTGGTTGCAGTTGGTGTATCTTAGGGGTGAGATGTGCTTTGCTGTTTGTGTCTCGTCCAGCGTGCTCCCAAATCTCTGACGTTAAATATCCCAGCCCACAATGCAGTAAGGGCTTTGTGGCTAGTAATGAACTGCAAAAATGATGGTTGCTGCACAGCTTGTGGCATGCAAATACAATTAAATTAGAGCTCTTTGAAAGCCAGCCTATTCTGAAGGGTGGTGACAAGTGATTTTTCTGCTATAACTAGGCGATGTAAGAGCTGGCTTCTGGCAAATACTTCATCTCCTCCAAAAAGTTAAACGTGGCAAGTTAATGACATGCTGTATAGAGGTACATGTGCTGCTGAAGCCATAATTTTAAAATCTACATTGTAAATGAGGTGATCACTGAAGCTGGTCGAAATTGCTGGCCCAGCTATCTAGCATTACATAAGCAAGCTGGTCACTGATGTAAATTACTTCTTCCTGCTGCCACCCCCCTGTAGGTAGGTGTACACGGTAGGTGTAGTACATTGGGATGGAAGAAGGAAGTCCGTGGCTATGCCTGTTCTTCCCAGAGCAAAAAAGTACTAATAGAGAGAATATACATGTACAAATGCAACTTGCAGAGTGTTGGTAACGCCTAAAATACTTTTTTTTTTTTTTAAAAGACAGCTTACAAAACTGTCCCATGTCATGAGTTTCCTAGCAGGGAAAAGAACAAATATTTGTGCAGGATTTCAATAGTAGGTAGAGTCCAGGCTGGACTCTTCCTGTGTGTGCAGTTCCACATTTGCTGGAAAGAAAAAATGTCCACTTGGTCCTCTTGCCTAAAGTCTTGACACCTAACTAGAGAAATAAAGCCGTAAGTGGTCATTTTTTTCCAAAAGAAACCAATTAGATTAAAATGAGGGACTTTCTGGTTTGTTACCTGGCTGCACAAACAGTAGTGCCAGTGCTGGTGGGGGGAAGGACCTCTGCTGTGACCTGTGCTGACTTACTGTACTCTTGCTCAGGGCTCAGTGTTGGGACACAACAATTTTTTTTAAAGATATATTACTGAGGATTTACAAGAACACATAGCTCAGTGTGAGGAGCAGGAAACAACAGTTTATGCCTTTCTGTTTGGGATGGGTGGGGGTTCACATGCCTGTACCAATTAATGCCACCCATGCTATGTCATTATCCATCCAGCTTCTAATAATCTGTTTTGGTGTAGTAATTCTGATTGCTGCTTGTGTCCTGGTGTGACAAACCACACACAACGTGCTGCTCGGTTGCTGGACTGGGATCCTGAGCTGTCCTGCTCAGCATCCAGCTGGTCAGCTGCTCTTGTGGTACCTGTTAGTCCTCACTCATTTGAAAGCTGTAAAGATAAACAAGCTCGAGGACTGTTTTGGTATTGTAGCTTCAGTGCTCTGCCCTTACCCCTAGCAGTGTGCATGCTGTTTGTGCACCAGCACAGCAGCTACTACGACGTTTACACATACAGCTGCTTTAAACATCCACCATGGTGGAAAGAAGGTATATGAGCAAGCTTGGTACCAAGATGGTAGTGATGTTCCCCAAAGATAGACGGGGAAGGAGGACCTGTCGTTGCTAATGGGGAAAACATATACAGAAGTTCAGGCATCTAAAGAAAATTTGACCTTATTTCAGTAGGTAATTATCAGATAGTAGTGTGTAGACTTCCTGCCACCACTTCTTCTGGACAGCTTTAACAATAAAAGCACACTGGTTTCTCTTTCCTATACGTTCTTAGAACTGGGATCTCTTTAACTGAAAAGATTAAAGATGTGAATTTATCTCCTTCTAAAACTAGTTTCCATCTGCGTTCACCATCCACTACCCCTTGAGTTTCCTGAGAGCTTTAATGAGTTCACTGTAACACTTTCTGTTATTTTAAAATGCCTCCTTGCTGTTGACAGGCTCTTCATGCTACAGAACAGTGAAGCTGACTGCATGGAAAGTAAGCTTGAAAGAATCTCCCGATCTGTTTTTGGCACTAATATGCAGTTTCTTCTAAACAGTTGACACTAGAATCAAGCCGTCATTTTAATTTTTGTCCTTCCAGATACTGATTTATGCAATAAATCAAAATTGCTTATGTCTGCTCAGTCCGCTGTCTTGTTGCTGATATTGCCTCATCTGTTTATTAAAATGTAATGCAGCTAAGCTTGCATTTAGTTGCATATTTTGGTGAAGAGGAACAGAGCAACAAAAGAGACTTTTTTTTTATGGGGGGGAAAAATAGCTTTAAGTACAGCTTGGTCACCTTTTGTAAATGGTTATAGGCATTTGTGTATGCAGCTACTTTAAATGTCCCATCTGCATCTGCTGCTTATATGTAGAATAGCAGCCTCTCCCCCAGAGATGGACACCTGAGGCTCACTTGGGCTCTCTGCAAAGTGTTTTGATTGAGAATGGCACAGCGCAACCCAGTCCTGCTCCTTCAAGTTAGTGGAAGGATAATTCATTGAATATCTCTGTTAACCTTGTAAATCTGAAATTTTTCCGTGTACCTGCTTTTTAACTTCACATTATAACTGTTTGGTAAGCACTACTTGAACTGTGTAATGCACTGAAAATAATACTGGACTAAAAATGGCTTTCTGAAAGCATCTTCTAAGAAGGATTTTAAAGTCTAAATGCTGACTTCTGGAGTGCATCGTCTGGTATTTACCTGTCTGTACTGGGCAGATCCAAGGCAAACACAGGCTGGAAAGAGGCAGACCAAAATGGCACATATCCTACTTTTGAATCACTTTAATTTTTAGGCTATTATGGAGTATTCAAAATACTTCAGAACCGAATGACCTAGCACTTCAGTGGGAAGAGATCAGAGCTGTTAGTACACAGAAATTTCAGATTAAGTATTGTCAGGTAGAAAACCTTCCAGTGGGAGCTTTTTGCTTACGTGTTGCAGGAGGGCTAAAGGTGTTCAGTGAGGTTAAGGAAATTTCCTTGAGGTTAGGGGTCACAGGGGGCCATTCCAAGCAAGCAGGCTGGGTGGCTGTTTAGCTTCTGACAGCCTGGCATCCCGAGCTCCTACACTTCCTATGCTTCATCAGGCTTTGTACCGATGCCCCTGCAAATGCCATATAAGTGTCTGGTGCAACTCAGCTGATGACCTAGCTGAAATATTTCTGCGATGGGAGTGCCCTGACTTCACAGACATACCGGGCGTTTGCAGCACAGCTCATGCTCCAGATTCTATGGAGGAGCTGCTGCTCTGCCTTATAAACACCGCTTAGCAGTTGAAGAAATGCTGGTTATTAGAGCTGAATTGCGGGCATTTTTGCCATAGTACACAACTCGAACCAAGCAGCTGCAGCTGGTTTCCTGGGATACTGGAGCAGGAGCCGTGAGCAGATGAAATGTTGTTCCCCTTGTGCTGCTGGACACATCGACTATTGTCTAATCAACTTACATTGCAGGGCTGTTTGAAATGTGCAGTATTTGGAAAGAACTGGCAAATCAATAAGGTGCCACTTACTTTGTTAGCACCTGAGGTTAAAATGTGGTGATGGCAGATATCTCTACCCCTTGTTGTATTTCCTGTGGTAGATGTGGGTTATGGCTTGTGTAACTCCCAAGTATCCTGTGAGGAAGGTTAAGAATTCCTGATATTAGTGCAAATGTCCCTCTTAGCATGACATAGGGTAACTAACTACCCAAGGATTCTGATTTTTTTTTTTTGATATCCAAATGAGTTGTGTGCTGTTGTTACTTCAATACTGACACCTGATTTCTAGCAAGCTTTGACCTGACTTCCCCAAATGTTGGGAATATCAAAAGGTCCCTTGAAGAAAAGTGACCTTTTTTTTTTTTTTTTTTAGCCTCTCACATAGTGGATACTGCACAATAACCTTCAGAGTGAACCTGGGATACTTGCTGTAAGCAACTAGGCAGGAATGTGTAGGGAAATCTCTTGCCATTTGTGGTGGCTGGGGAGGGGAGTGACAACTTTTCCAAACTTCAAAGCATAGCATGCTAATCTGAAACTGGATGTGTCTTGAATTAGACTCTTTTAAAAAAAAAAAAAAAAAGACTAATCCTTACCCCACTGCTAAAACCTAGCTTGATTTGAACGTATATTGAATGTTGGTGATGTGTATTAACTCCTGTCTGTTGTTAACTTTAAAGTCCGTATCAGCAGCAGTGTGGCCAAGATGTGGAGACTGAGCATCAAGAAATCTGTAGCTGAGAAGGCAGGTGCCCTGTTTGGGAGGGGGAAGTCCTTGTTGAGAAATCTTTTTTCGTTTTGGCAGGTTCTAAATTTGACTTGAAACAAAAGCATATATAATGGATGTTGTCAATACTGTATGTGACTTCTACTGCTTCCTGTGATAGTAATGGCTTTGATTCCCTCGTAAATTCACATACCAGTGGTAAGTGAGCTGTCTTGCTCTCCAGCAGCTTTCAGAAAGCACCAGCTTCTGCTGACCTAATTGATGCCAAAGGTGATAATTAAGCTTTCTAAAAAGCTCTGAAGGCAGTCCTATTAGAGTAAGTATTCATGACTGTACTAATAGGTGGGTGAAAAGTGGGAGTTAAAAGGGATTCTCTTATCTCTGTGTGATTGCTTAGCTATTGCCATGCAGGGGAGGAGAGCTCATCTGTTACTGCAAAGCATCTTGTAGTAAGGAGATGCTCATATTCAAGTATAAGCATTGCCTCTGGGTGTGTTCAGGTGCACCAAAATGTGGTGTTTAAAAAACAAAAAAGAAGATAGCGTTTTTACTTTTGTGCTTCCAAGAAATTACTTTTTTTTTTTTTTGGTAACTGAATGTATCTATTGATAGCAGCAGTGTGCCAATGTCTCTGAAATTAACAAGTTCAAGATAGTATTGCTTGTGTGAATGTTAAAACCAATGCAAGTGACCTTACTTTCTTATGCTTAAGGAACGGGTGGACATGGTGCTTAGGGACGTGGTTTAGTGGGTGACATTGGTGGTAGCGGGATGTTTGGACCAGATGGTCTTGGAGGGCTTTTTCAACCTTAACAGTTCTGTGACTATCCTTGTCGATAAGCCTGGTGCACAGGGGAAGAGGTGACTTACTACGTGCCATTTTGTTGAAGCACTTTGTCCTTTAAAGTCTGAGAGTTGTTGAGTTCAATTTGTTTGGCATAATTAAAAAAAAAAAAAGTGTTTTCAAGTTTTGATTGTTGGTGTAAACTTGTTTCCAGTGAGACAATCAAAGGCCAGGTTCTGGAGGTACTGTGTGATGTGCTGTATTGCATTAAAGCTAGCATTGCTGGATGTGAATCAGTACAACGCATGGATGGAGAATAATTGTAAGGATCAGCTACGCGGCAGTTCTTAGGGGCAGAGTAATGCTTGGTTGGGCTGTTTGTGTGCCTGATGCACAATGAGAAGGCTGGCATGGCCGGGTTCCCTGGCACTTGATCCTTCTCTGCAGTATACACAAATATCTTTTGCACCGGTCACCCAAAATCCGGTCTTGGCATACCCTTTGGGTATTGCTGGGGCTGTTCCTAGGACATGCATCATCTTTATTTCACAGGGCCATTCGGGGCAGGAGGGATGTGGAGGCAGACTGCTGATCTGTGAAATGCTACGCCTTTTGGTGCAGGAACAGGCGCTCTCGGATCTCATCCTCAGCTTCCCAGGCTGCCTTCAGTGCCAGCCAAGGTTACTGTGATGGAAGTCATTTTGCATGGCTCAAAATGCTTTTCTGTAGAGGCCACGAAAACTGGGACGAGGTGGGGTAGGAGAGACTGGGCAGTGGTTATCGTCAATAATGCTGAGTTGTCAAGAAAGGGCGCAAGGCTGATTGTGTGTGGCTTTTCTAATGGGGAAAGTGCTTGGAAGCAGTTCCTGCAGCTGCCCCCCATGCTACTGCTGTTATAGTGCAGGTATTTCCACCACTTGTTCCTCAAAACTCTTTGCAATACGGCAGTGCATAGTCAGAGGTGGTTTTGTGAGCTGACTGTGTTCCATGACTGCCCTTGCATGGCTAGATGCTGCTTAAACTAAAACCATATGTATAGCACGAGGCTTTTCCTAGCCCAAAATTTCCAGCACATGGCTGCTCCTGTACAAAAGCACAACTGAGGAAGACACAGAATAAAGCAGCTGGAGGAAAGGAGTTCACAACTGTTGGTCACTTTGCATGGTTCTCCCATCCCAGTAAATAGCGTGCTGATCTCCTGACTTTGCCAAGACATACAGAGCTGTAAATGCACGCTGTTGCATGCGTGCTCCATGGTAGCAACTCAGTTATTCTGTTGTGTTTTTTTTTTTTTTTTTCAGGAAATAGATTTCTTACAGGAACATAATTATAACTAGCTGAAACTATAGCTTTGCAGACTACTTAAGGGGAAAAAAATTGTATTTGACTTCCAGTCAATTTGCAGTGTAATTCTCATCCAGAAATCTAACACAGCAGCAGGGTTTATTATATTTATAATTTAAATAATATATGATGATGCTTGGTTTTTTTATATATTATTTATTATGCAGGGAATGCCTTGAGGCCCATAGTTTCTGTTTTAGTATATCCAGGTCTTCCAAAGCAAGCCCTGTCAAGTGGCAATTGCTGTAAGCATGCTGATCATGTGGGCTTTCAGTTGGTCTGCGTGCAGCTGTGTAATTTCTGGTACTATCTGAAAAATAATTCAACTTCAGTTCCGTTAATGATTTTTTAGAGAAATTTTAGTTTGCATATCAAGCGCAGTCATGAAACGGAGATCTATAGCTTCTTGTGAAACAAATCTTTCAGCTGCTGAAAGCCAAACCTCTCTGAAGTACTTTAACAGCACCCAGCTTGTAGCTACCATTGCAAAGTGCTGAAACAGCATTAACCTTTTCGACATCTGAACCTTTTAGCAGAAGCTGGCTGCTTTGCTCAGTGCCTGATGCCAGCTGATGCTGCACGTCCTCCAGTTCTTTAAGGGCTCTTACTGGAAACTACATGGCATGTGGGTGGATGCAAGCAGATCTCCAAATTATTTTGGACTTGGCTTCTTGTGCTAGGCTGAAGAAAACATTATGTCAGTATTGGTGATTACCAAAAAGTGTAACATTTCCAAACTTCCCGAGGGAGTGAAACTAGCTCTCCACTTTTTGCAATACAGCACATCAGTATGCCTTCGCACTTGGGCTGCAGGAGTCATGGGGAGCTGGCGGGCAGCCTCTTCTGGCAGATAACTAGCGACAGGACAAGAGGGAATGGCCTCAAGTTGTGACAGGAGAGATTCAGGTTGGAAATGAGGAGACGTTTCTTCTCAGGAAGAGCAGAAGAGTGGTCAGGCATTGGAAGGGGTGCCCAGGCAGGTGGTGGCATCACCGTCCCTGGGGGTGTCTAAGGAAAGGTTGGACTTGGTGCATAGGGACAGGGTCTAGTGGGGGATACTGGGGAGGGAGGAATGGTTGGAGCAGGTGATCCTGGAGGTCTTTTCCAACCTTATTCTGTGACTTGAGAAGCTGTGTAGCCGCTGAGATCTGTTCACAGGCTTGCCAAATGGAGTGCAAACAGGAGAGCTTGCAGTTGATCCTGTCAACAGCGTGCATTCTCTGGAAAAGTTGTCTTCTAAAGTGAAGCGTTGAATGGTCTCGGCACATAAGGAACATACTGCCCTAAAGTTGGTGTAAAATCACTCAAAGGATTTGTTTCTGCAGTGCGGATTTTAAATATCCTTACTTTCTCTGTGCATAGACACAATTTAATTAAAAACAGTAGTTGGCCTGTCAGTGTGGGACTGCATAAATCAGGTATGAACACCGCTCCGCGTTCTAGAAAGCTTTTGGAATTCTTTATTCAGTTTGTATACTAAATGCTATCTGCAGCCTAAGGAGGACAAGAATCCTCCTTACTGTAATCAAGGTAATGTAAAATCAGTAGACAGAGCAAGATTTAAATCAACTTGCTCGGTACCACGTGTTTTTGTGGCTTTCAGACACTGATTACTGGTAATCTGACTAGAAGCAACGCATCAGTGGGCCAGCACAGATGTCAGCGATGTTGTTCCCGTACAGTCGAGTATCTGTTAATTCATAATCACATCTGCTTTATCACCACTAGAGGCTCCTCCAAGACTTGCTTTGGACTTGTTTGTGTGACGGAGCACCTCATCCTTTAAGTAGGATGCGGATGTCTGAATCTGTCAGCTTAACACCTCTTCACAAGCAATGAATTGATTTTTAATCAAAATAATCATTCACTCTGATGGTATAGCTGAACCTGACTCATCAATCTGAAATATTTACAGACCATTAACTGCTCATGAACTTTAAAGTGATGTTGAGTAGAATCTTGGAGCAGTGCTTACTATTAACTAGAAACTAGTGTGACAGTATATGTAATGTGAGTGTGGGTAAGTAATTTTCATTTAACATCAACGTATTTTATTCCAGTATAGATGAGGCTGTTATTACCCACACGGGTAACTGTAGGATTCAGACACTTCCATGCACGTCTGTGGTAGGTTTCCCGTGACAGGGCTGCATTTATACTTGTGTTCTTAAAAACACTAAGCTTCTGCTGCAAAGTGATTGTCACTGCATTGTAATTTGGGATGCAGGCATCTCAACTCAGGTGCCACATAGCTGAGGTTCAACATTGGGACTAAGTTTTCCAAAAATACTCTTGTAAGCTGGAGAAGAATATCCTCATGGACTCAAGGCTAACATATAAATAAGGGTGAATTTTCTGTACTGTCTTTAGTTGGTTTTTGACATCCCCAGTTTATTCCATGTACAAACCAGCAAGTCCTGCACTCAGGTCTCGGGTTTTGTAGATGTGCAGGTGTAACTTTCCTCTGAATGAAGAGGTGTTGAAATTCCCAAACAGTCCACGTGGACGCCACAGCTTTTGAGTGTGGCAGTGTGCTGGAGCACTCTGCTGGAGCTGTTGAAGACAGAGTACATGCTTGTGGAGTAAGCTGCAGAGGTCTATGTAGTCACAGGTATTTATGTGTGCTGGTCATGGCGTTTAATCAATGGAAGAGTGTTCAGAGGAGTCTTTGCAGGAAAGCAGTGTGACTTGTTTCTGGGGAGGCTTCCCTTCTGGGAAGGCCGGGTTTTATCATCTGTCCTTCTGGCATTTAGTTAGTGTCCTTAAACTTTAAAACCTTAAAGGAAGGGTGAACCTGAAAAAAGTCTTGGAGATTTCACCGGAAGGCTCTAAACATAAAGCAGTATTTCACAATAGAGAACTTGCTCTAAGTTTTCTAAAAATCTTTTTCTTCAGGCATCAGCTGTTCCTACAAATGTCCATAGCCATAGTTGTAGCATCCCTTGCAAGAACTCTCTTCCTGTGAATCTACCTCTGCCATTTAATCTTGCTGCTCAACTTGGATTGTTCTGTTTTGTTTGGTTGTTTTTTTGTTGTTGTTTTTTTTTCTTTCTTTTTTTCCATGGTAGTATTTGAAGGCTTTTCTTCATCCAAACTCCTAAGTGCAAGTGCAGACTGTCAATCTATGATAGAGCTTCCCTTCCCTATGCTGGTATGACACTTCTGGATGATTGCTTATCTGTCACTCAAGCATCTTTCAAAGTTAATTCAATCTGCCACTTTAAATCAAGCATCATATCTACGACGTATGCTTAGATATGTAAAAATTGTTTAACTTTTAATTTCACCCCAGTTCCTTTCTCTGCACTGGTAGACAGTAGTGTTACTAGAGCTATTTAAGAGTCATTGTTACTTGCATTACTGCAAGTAACAAAGTTTGCTCTGTTGCTGCAGTCCAGCTTTCTCTGCCCAAACGATCGGATCTCCTGCCGTGTTCTCATCTTGCTTATCCCCCTCCATTTCTCTGTTGTGACCTTGAGCACCTCTTGACCTGCAGTAGTCTGAAGTGGTTCTTCCTGGCTGCTACTCTTACCAGGTATGCCTTCCAGTTTAATGTGAATGTTTACGATTACATGCAAGCTGAATTTCAAGGCTGTCTGCAAACTCAACTCCTTTGTACTAGTTCTGTTTTTGTCAGAAGCGTAAAGGGTATCTTAAGTGTCTGTACTGCACTGCAGAGGAAACAACCTGCTTTGCACCTTTTTGCTGGCTCTTTTGGGAGTTATTTCAGGGAAGTGAGGATTCTGGCTCTATCTAGATGTCATATTAGTCATTTACACAGTAACTTGTTGGAACATAGGTATGAGTATCAATGCTAGCTCTCACTTCATTGTGTGTTCTCTTGTATATCCATCTGGCCTGAAAGATGTCTTTTCAAGCATTCATCTATTAATAAAAACAACCATTTTGTAGATGCCTTTTTGTCTAGCCACTTGTAATTAGATTTTAAATGAGGCGTGATCATTACAACAGGGAGGTGACTTGCAGTGCTCTGCAGAAGGTGAGGACTGCATGTGAGCTGATTTCTCTTCGGTAACCATTTCCTTAGGCCCACGCTGCAAGTGTGAGGTCTGCATGGTGCCGAGCAGAAAGCACTCAAGATGTGGTTCAGATAACAGTAGTACTTCAGAGCCACCAGAGCAGGTGAATGCCTCGTCCTTGTGACTACAGCAGCAGTGATTTGTTGTGAGCACAGCACCTGCTTTTGTTCAGTGTAAGAGGGGAAGGGGGTCCTCTGCCTGCTCTAAGGCAGTTGTTGCATGTAGGCTTGCAGGAGCTGGTGCCGTGGTGGTTTCTGTCCAGCCCGTGCTTTGGGCTGGGGACAGGACTGCTGCTCAGAGTGAGGAGTAGCAGCTTTCTGCCGTGAGGCCAGGGTGAGCTGCCAAGTCATGTTTTGGTATTGACGTAAGGTGGGTGTCTGCTTTGAAATCATGAAATGAATTAAATATGATTCCAGCCACTCTCCCTTTCCTTAGCAGGCTGAAGCTCAAATCAAGATGCATGGACTTTAACGTTCTGGGACTTGAGTTTTGTTTCTTTATTATTTAAAAGAAAAAAAAAAAAGACTAAATGTGAGGGTTCATCTCATTAATTCTCATCCCTTGCCGTGCTGTTTGCTGGAAGCCCAAGTCATCGCTGCTAATGAGTTAAGCCACGCTGATTGTTATGCTGTGAGCTCCGAATCACTGAAAACATGAGGCAGGGGTGAAAAGAGGTAGAGAATGGCACAAAACTGAATGCTTCTTGAATTTGACTCTTCACTAACAAAAAAGACACGCTGTTACCCTAGAGACAATAGCCTGGAAGCAAGGTCGGGTATGTATCAGCTAATGCACTTATTTTAGCTTAAACTTAAACTTGATCTGCTTGAAGCAGCCTGTGGTAATGGAGGTGACAGGCACATCATTATGCAATAATGTGAAAATACCCCTTTGTATCTCGGACACAGGCTTCCCACTGGTGAACGCCTCCTGACACGGCGCTAGTTCCTGCAGGGAGCTGGGAGGCGCTGGGCAGGGGGCAGTTTGCAGGGGTGCATCAAACCTTGCTGGCTCAGAGGAGATTGCGGATGCTTGACAGGCAGGTGCATCTTACAGTTACATTTATACAGGCTTATAAATCTACATTAATGCAATCCTGGCCGTGTCTCCTTTTTAGGAGACGGTGCTGCTGTACTTAGCGCTCTGGGTTGGAAGTGGCAGAGCCCAGCAGACGTGCTTGCTGCTGCTGAGTAAGTGCGAGCTGCCTCTGCCTGGACTTGCTGCCTGGCACCAGCTCCCAGCAGGAGGGTTCACAGCTGGCAGTGCAGCACCTGAAAGGCAAGAGGCACGGCTGCATGAGTGCTTAGCTGGCTTCTGTGTGGCAGCCAGCATAGGTAAGTTTCTTAGAGGACTGCATTTCCTTAGTTCAGTTGTTACAAACATCTCTCTTGTTTAAATAAAAGCTGGTGTGCCAGCTCGAGAAGCCTCTTGAAGAACTGCCTGCCTGCCGTGATGAGAAATGCGAAGTTGTGTAACACTGCAGCACCGTGCTTTGGTTTACACTTGCAATGCTATAAATATTCCCTTCCCCTTGCTGCTTATGAAAGAGGTGACTGCATCGAGGCCTGCCCTGAGTTTTTAGCAGAGCATGTGATTGGTTTCCCTTGAGGAATGCTCTCCTCTCGCATGCAGCCTGGATTGCATATGAAGAGAATCAAGGCAATTAGTCACTGACTGACTCATGAATGGTTAGGCTGGTGTTTGTTTAAAGAACTGTCTAAAAATAGTTAAACAGGCTGGAGCAAATGGTGTTTGTGTATCAAGCTAGTTTGGACATCATCTTTTTGCTCAGCAGAAGCAAACTGTATGGCCTGCCTCACGGAAGAATAAAGCAATCTGCTGCGTTTTAGTGAGCGTGCGAGCTGCCAAAATGGAACAAATAGTTGAGCTCATAGAAACTCTGTCAAGCCTGATGCAAAAGGCTGTGAGAACAGTCTGGTTTGCTCCTGATCGCCTGAATATGAACAAACGAAGCTGTAGCAGTTGCCAGGGTAAGTCCCAAGTACATTGTACTGCCTCCTGTTCAGCCACTCCATGGGTGCACGGAGTGTCTGTGTATAAATCTGCTTACAGGAAGTTATTTACCCAGATCATGGAAGTTCAAAACGTGAGATTGAACGGGATGCTGAATATGTTGTGGGCTAGTGCAGCTCATAATGAGACAATCTGCTGGGCCCTGAGGCCTGGCCAGGGGAGGCAGATGCCCAGAATGTCAACCTCATGCACGCTTAACTGAAGGGCTTCCACACATGCTGCCGGAGATGCCAGCACCGTAGCATGATACTTTGAATAAGCAGCCTCAAATATTCCTGCCACTGCTCCAGCAAAACTCTATTACTTCTGCTAATAGAGTTACAAAATTGTGGTGATATTTGTCTTTTTCCCTGGAGTGGACACGAACCATTTCTAGAACAGCTCAGCTAGTGTCAGCCCTGAGCAGGTCAGGTACCAGGTACACCTACAGCAGGACTCCTTCAAGGGACAGCTTCTCTTTAAAGCAGAGACCTAGGTGGAGATGTACAACAGGAAGCACCCTACAGGTACAGCAGCATCGAGTATCTTTAGATCCCTCAGTGAGACGTAGACACCAGAGAGAGACTCCAGCTTCACACACTAGGATTTATTCTTCCTATCCTGTCCTAATGGGGAAGTCAGTATTTTTGTACAGATATAAACAAGAACTGAGTCAACCGTTTCTGCCCAGAAAATAGTCACACAGAGCAGCCTCTCCGCATAATGCACACCCAGTGAACCTGACTTCATGCCATGCAGCTTGTATACAGTCTGCAGGGAAAGTGGCGGAGTCATCAGACCCAGGAGCAGAGTCTCAGCGTGAGGACTTCAGCAATCACAAAAGCTTTCACATCTGGCCCGTCAGAATTTCTGATCTTTTCAGTCTTGTCACTCTTAATCAGGCCTGCTCCTGTCGTGAAAGCTGAATTAGAGGCAGAATGAAGTAATATTTCAGCATGGAAATTCCCAGGAAAATACAGAAACCTCATTATGGCATTCTCTTTCTCGGGTGGGAATACGAAATTGCTGTAGCACTCAGCTATGTGGGGGAAGTTCAGCAAAGCTGTTGGGCTGGCAGCTAGCAGTACAGAAGAGGACTGAGCTGTTCTGTTTGCTTTTGTCCTATATAGCTGCTGGTAGCTGCCTTTTCTGTGCTGAGCTGGCAGACAAATGCAAAAACCAAGTGGAAAATGGACAGGTTAGAGAAATACTTTGATGGTTCTTCCGTTCCAACTCAGCATCTCTTCTGGATGATACCTACAAAGCCTGGTGGGTTTTGTAGCACCGTGTGAAATCAAAAGGACAAGAACAGTAATGGGAGGGCACCTGGCTGTTAGGCTGCTGCTGGTACCTGCTTATTCGCCTGAGCTCTGGGGAAAATGGTCAGCAGTTTGGGGCAAAATCTGTCAAAGTAACGCACTCTTAGGCACTTGTACCAAGGAGATCGGAAGTCTGTCTTGCTCTGAGACACTGGCTTGGCCATTACTTTCCTGGGGCATGGAGCTGGGGCAGGAAAAACCTCTCTGCCTGAGAGCTGGGGCATGGCAGATCTGACTTGTATGCAGGCAGTGGTGGGCCTGCTGTCCCCTCACTGGCAAGGCTGTGTGACCGGGGGGACAGCTCCACAAGCGTGCAGGTGGCCTGCTGCCAAGGGAAACTATTATTCAGCTCTCAGCCCGGCCCTGCCTTTCTGTCCCCCTGCAAGCTCTCCAGAACGTGAGTGCTAGCAGCTGCCCTGTCTGCAGCTGGATGTTCCCGAGTCCGGGAGGACAAGGAGTGTTTTTTGGCAGGAGCCAAAGTGGCTGTCTCAATTAGCGGGGCAATATCATGGACTATCCTTGCAGTATTGACTCCTGCAGGAAGGAAATATATTCTCTGAACTGCTCGAGATCCTAAGTGCAGCTGACTTGTGCAGGCTAACTCAATCCCTGAATGAGTAGCAGCTGTCAGGAGGAGTTACCACCATGGAGGCTAAAATCTCCAGGCTGAATTTCTAGGATATCAAACAGACAATATTTAAAAAAAAAAAAAAAAGAGGGGGGGGGAGCTTTTATGTCTTTTGAGTAACGCTAGAAGAAAAAAGTCTGTTTTCCAGGCACTGCTTGTTCTGACTGACTTCATTGTTTAGAGCAGTTTTATTTACTCAGGTCCCTTGGGATGCCCCAGACAGCAGAGTGTGGATGTGTGAGATCACAGGAGCTTGGATGTAAAACAGCTGAACAGGGCTGCGGGGAGCCCTCCCGCTGCCATTCAGCTCAACCCCAGCGTCATGTCTATGGTTAGTCCTCTGGTTTCAGGTCCAAGGAGTGAAAGACCAATATGTGGCTCAAAGCCCCTATTTAAAGGTGTGATTGTTATTTGGACCGTGGGCCAGGCTGGCTGCTTTGCTCTGAGTTGTGTGACTCAGTCTCAGCTTCATGAGGATGCAGCTACAGAGATTTATCAGTAACATTTTACTGTTACAAGAAGTTTTGGTAAAAGGAAATCTGTTTTGTGTCTGAACAACCGTTCACTGAAAGCTCTTGGTAATGCCTTAGATAACTTAGGAACTACATAAAAGATACAACTTGTATGAAACAAGGATGGGCTCCTCTGCCTGTCAAACCTGTCTGAGTTAGCCTCACTTCGACTCATCTTTGGTATACTGACTTGTGGCTCTAATTTTTGTTTGCTTGTTTGTTTAGGAGCTTAATGTCCTTTTTGTGAGCTCTAGCTCACTCTTCACAGTCAGGTCTTTTGCATTTTAAATTCCCTATGAAACAGTTCAGGTAATACAGAATATAAAGTATCTGCTGTTAACATCCATATGGCCATTGCAGCAACAAGGGAGCTTTCAGGACTGAAAGTCTTAATTCGCCTGGTCTATGACCTCCTAACTTAGGTCAGAGATATGGTCCTAATTCTCTAAAAGCAAAATGAATGTCAACACAGCAATATGGCACTGCAGGGAAGTCATGCCAACAAGGACTAAAGCACCAGGGTAGCACCCAGCTCTACCACAGGGAACTACTTGGGTCCTAAATCACAGTATCTGGAGCTGAAATAGCAGCATTGCTCCTCTGGTCGCTGTTCCCTGGTCCAATAACGGAGCATGTAATGCAGCTGGTGTCAGTGCTGCCTTTCCAGTTCTGAAGCTGAACCAATTGCGGGGTGCTTGAAACCTCACTGATGTTTGAAACAGGCTGGTGGGACTTACTGCTGACCTCCACTAAACGTGTTCTCCGGCACATGGTATTTAATACTGCATGCAGTAATCCAGGCTTAATATGGAGGAAGCAAATCCATTAGATGAATTGTATAAACGCTCGATGTGCTAGGAGCAATAAAGGGCGTTTTGTGGGATTAGATATTAACACTTAACCCAGTAGCAGTCTGTAGTTCCTGCTCATGCTGCCTTTCTCCTGTGTTAAATGCACGGTGTGGGTAGTGCTGTGCTGGCAGCAGATGTTCATTAGGAGTGCAGCTACGGAAAGCCGTGATGTGTGCAGCGAGGAGCCTGGCTCTGCCTGTGGGCAAGGGACAATACGGAGACCTTGTGCTGCCTGCAAGGGCTGCAGCTCCTGCCTGGGCACGGAGGGGATCTGCAGGAGGTGAGAGCTGCACACCGCCTGCAGGTGCTTGGCTCTGGGCTGGCTGGAGCAGACCATTGCAAAAACATTACCAAAAAGCACAAAAAAAAAAAATACCCAACTCTTCCTTTATATCTCAGTTTGTTGTTTTTTCAGAGGATGCTCGCTTCTGTTGCTGCTGTGTGTGTTCATAAGGCTTGCGCTAAGCTGGCGATGTTATAAAATAAAAACTATCTTTGCCAGGCACTGTCAGAAACATCGAGCAGCTGCAGTTTCCATTGGCTGCTGTAACAAGCTGCTGGTTCCCCTGATATCCCCAAATCAGGTCAGTTGTTGTGACGCTGGTGGCTTTCCAGGAAATGGGTGCTCCCCCTGTTTTATCCCCCTCCCGTTGCCTTTCTGCAGAGGACAGATAGGATGGATTCAGTGTTCCTATCATCGCTGCCTTAAAAACAAGGCGTCTGGGTTTTTCCAGCATGAGAGGAGTAGGATAAGTCAGTGTCAGACTACAAAATGTCGTATTTTGTAAGCTGGAATAAATACTGAATTTCTAGACAGCTGAATTTAGGCAGGAATCCTGCTCGTGTTAGTGTTTCCCACCAAGAGGGAGATGGTATTAATTTGTAAGTGTTGCTTCAAGTACGTGGCAAGACCTCTGGAAACTCAGAATCACTGCAATAATTATTCATAATGGCTATCAGGGCTTAATCCAGTGGTTGGCAGAAACACTAGGTTTCCATTTTCAGGCTGATAACATGGATATCAAGTAGGATTTTATTTTTCCAGCATATATGGATTTCACTGTGGCTGTGCCTTACCAAAGCTGGAGACTGAAGGAAACTGAAATTTGAAGTGTGATCACCATTGGCAATGCTAAGGAGCAAGGCAGTGAAATAGGAAAACAACTGAAATGAGTGTGGTGTCCCAGTAACCTTAAAATGTGGTGTGCTGCAACTTGAGGGTTGCAGTTCTCATTGCAGTAGCTTGGGAAAATGGTTTCTAACTTATTTTTTTTTAGGGACCATACATGTGACCAGTTATAAGTTGGGGAAAGGGGAATGGGTTGGGTGATCAGTCCACCATCCCCACATCAAATGCATTTTGTGGTGTCAAAGAGCCACGGTGAGATGGCAGCTGAAATCAGGGTTATTGCTGGCTAGTTTAAGCTCAGCTGGAGGAGTCAAACAGGTAAATGCAGTCACGGCTGGGTGCTTGAAGGTGTGTGTGGATGGCAACAAATCTGGGGTCCTAAATTCGCCTGGCTATAAGCAGGCTGGGGGCGAGCTGCCCTGCAGCTCTGACACTGGGTGTGTGGCAGCCCCTGGCTGAGCTTGCCAGCTGTGGGAAGCAGCTCGGAGCTGAACTTGCTTTAGATTGGTGAAACTGCTACTGCTTTATTAAAAAGAAAAAAAAAAAAAAGGTTATTGCCTACTTCAGTTCCTTTTTTGCCTCTTAATATGTTTAGAATTGGGCTTTTAGTTGGGGGGGGGGAAAGAAACCTGACTTGTAACTGTGGCTGTTGTGTCTGAGCAAGCAGTTTTGCAGTTTGTTTTGGAATTTCTTGTCTAACTTAACCCTCCAGAAACTCAAACAGCATTCAGCGAGTGTGGAGTAGCTCTACGTAATTTCCTGTGATAGCCTGTGTTGCAGAAGAGACGGAGAGTAAAGCTCGGGGACCTATTTATAATGCTCTGGGAAAGCTGTTGGTTTCACTTTTCAGCTTCTGAATGATCTCAGTGCAGGGACTTGAAAGTGGCACTTTTTAGAAAATTCCTGCTTGTAATGTGGGGTTTCCGAGTTCAGGGGCTTGTGGCTCTGAAATGAGGCTTTGTACAGAGGCTCCGTGTGCTTTGTGCTCCAGCACAGCATCTCGATGTGCTAAACACACAGGCTAGCTACTGTCACTGACAGCGTGCCCCTGTGAGTCCCCCGAACATGCGAGTGGCTACAGGCAAGCTTGGCTCTCGGCTGCTTCTGCATGAGCAGAAAAGACTCCTCTAATTTCTCTCCAGTTGCATTTTTCCGGTGCCAGAGCTCAGGAGGCATCCTTCCCATGGCAAAACACCAACTTTCATTAGTTCTCTAGTATTTGCTGTTGCAGGCGGGCAGATTGCCCTTGTCTATTGCGGAGCTGTGGCTGCAGAACAGTATCTAGAAGTTGGAAACCATCTCCTAGGGCGTATAATGTCTGCATGGCCGTCATGCAGAGAGCCCATGGGTGCTGGATGGCTCAGCTTTCCCAGTGGTCTTCACCCAGCCCTGAGGGCTTCATCCCAGGATGTGGGATGTGGGAGCAGAGGGGCTGTGTGGGGAGGGGTGGGACCCGCTTCCTCAGCCCCCAGCTGTGTATACGGGGTGTGAAGATGATGCTGATAAGCTGCTGGCAAGGTTTTTTAGCTGCCTAGTAACTATACCTGTGTAGAAGACACGCATGTAGCTCCTGCCAAGAGATCTTGTAGCTAGCCCCATCCTGAGTTTTGTTGTTTCTTGTATTTTTAATCTCAGTCCTTGGGCTGTTTCAAGCCTCAGATCTCCTGAAACTGCATGTAAGCACAGGAATGGGCTTGGGAAAACCCCAGTGGTCCCGAGAAGTCTGCAGCTACAAGATGCAGCTCTTGAGGTGAAGTAAATCTGCCCTGCCCTTGGTAAATCGCTGCTCTGCTCCCAGTCCTGGGCAGCACGTTTTGGAGCCAGGCATTGTCTCACTGCAGCAGCTGCTTAGTTCTGCAGTGGTGTGGTGATAACAGGCGTTTGCCTGCTCTCTTGGAGCAGTGCCATTCACGTAACTGACCTTAAACCGAGGGCTAGGATTGTTTAAGCAAATCCTGAATCGTTTGCTTGTGAGCATGCTGGGGCAAATTCCTGTGGTGGAAGGACTTGATGCTGCCGTAACAGACCCACGTGCCGCCAGTCGCACCAGCAGACGTGCAGCACGTAAAGCCATGTGAGCTGCTCAGCTTGTTTCATAAAGTTGAACAGAAAACCTTCTGTTCTTGGCTCCCCGGCACTTTGGCCCGATAAAAGCTGGGTTACAATGCAAAGGCGTATGCCAGTCTGTAAGTAAAACTGTAGCCAGCTGCTTAATTGCTCGTGATTGAATTTGTTTGCCTGCCTGCTTACGTTTCTGGGACTTGGGACAAAACCTTCCCATACCTTGTCCTGTGAGAAAGGTCAGCGACCACCTCCTGGGCTGGGTGCTTCTTAACCTGTCCAGTTTCAGCCCTTTTTCCCTACTTGGCTGGCGTTTCCAGCTGCTGCAAGTGTCAGGGCAGCACGACAGTCATATCCAGCACTCATACCCAGCGCTGGGATCTCTGCAGCCTCTGCACAACTGACTCAGCTCAGTCTTGCCCCACCGCCGTCTGCCGACCTCGTGTGTATGAAAGGGCAGCGCTCACCATCCTGTCCCATTGGTGTTTGGTTCATCGGGTTGCATGGATTTATTAAACAGACACAAACAGCACTCAGGCGTGTTTGTTGTGGCAAGAAGTGTGATGTTAAGAACCCAGGTAGATGGACCAGTTTTATTCTCACAAGAAAGGCAAAAAGCCCTGGGTGTCAGTTAAGCAAGCGTTTAACAAATCTTCCCTCTGGAAAGATTAAATTAAAATTTTTGCACTGGTGCACGTAAAACAGGGCTTCTCATCATGGCAAATGGTTTTAGCCTCCTTCTGAACCCAGCAAGCAAACAATATCTTTGTCTTTTCACATCTATTTTGCCCTGTTGAGCAACAGTTGCTGGATAGTGCTGCATGAATCAGGATGTGGAAAATAAGTTTTGGCTTGTTCTCAGGACTGACCTGGGCTGGAAAGGCTCAGGTATTTAGATTTTTGTTTTCTTGTTTAGTTACTGTTCTGCTTATAAGAAACTATGGGGTTGTATTGTGGCTCCACATGGGCACTGGTATGTGAAATGCTCTGCTCAATGGCCTTACTTGAATGTGCATTTTCCACTTTTTCATTGTCATGGTGGCTTGCTGATCTCCTGTTGTGCTGTCTCCTAATTATTTTTTTTTTTTTTTCCAGGCTCACATTAAGTTTCCTATTGACTATCCATATTCACCACCTACCTTCAGATTCCTGACCAAAATGTGGCACCCCAACATTTATGAGGTAAGGCTTTTGAAAGAAGTTTTCCTAGGTGTGTGAGAAGGCTTTTTAGGTCCTTAAATTTATGGAATACAGATGGTATTAAATATCTCTAGCCATAACTAAAGTGGTAAGCTGTTTGTATTAAATGTCAGGTTTGTGCTTCAGCAACAGTTAATCCTAAAACCTGTAGGAAAAGCTGTTCTTGCAAGCAGGGATGGAGCTTTTCTCTTACCTGCAATTGCAGCCTGCAGCCCCAGCTGAAGCACTGTACTGCAAGTGCTGGCAATTTTAAGGGCTTCTTGGATGAAAGCTGGTTTGGTCTTTGGTGTCTTACCCTCCTCTGATACTTAAGCAACTGGTGGTTGTTTGTACACATTTCAAGGCTTATCCCACTGTTTTGTGTGATACAACAAGATATAACAGGGAAACAAGAAACAATCTTCTGCAAATGAAAGGGTTTGGTCTCAGGGCACTCTGACTGCAGAAGAACCAGAGCTGGGCTGGAGTCCAGCTTCAGGAGTCCTGTGCAGCCTGGTTGCTCTTCAGAGAAGACTGAACAGATAGCTCTGGGCTAAATGTCCACAGGCCAGCTTGGAGCAGCCCTTAGTTCAGTGTGTGTGGGTCATGTTCAAAGGGTAACACCTGTGGGCTGTTGCATCTGTAATTGGATCCTGGTACCAGTATGTAGCAGCTCCTGAAGGGGAACATTTGTATACAAATGCCCTTCAGAAAGCAGCACTCCTTAGCTTGAAAACATCGTCTCTGATGCTGAGAACAGGCTGCTTGGAGAGGCTCGGGGTGAAGGCAGCGTGGAGTAGAGCACTGGGAGGTGCCGTGCTGAGGATGCCTGGTGCATCCTGGCACTGTGTGAACATGGGGGCTGGTGGGGCCAAGCTGTGCTCCTGTGCCACTGCCTGGGCATAGCAAAATGGCCCTCCGTGTGCCACAAATAGGCTAGGCTGTGTTTTGTTGTTGGGCTTTCGTGTATCAAGTGATCTTTAGCTTGTCAGCATGGCTGAACTGAGCTGTCGTGTTACAGAGCAGCAGCTCAAGACAGGCTTCAACAGTGCAAAGACAGCAAGAAGGAGCATTTCATTTTGTGGGTGCGATGTTGCTTCTAATCTTAGTGCAATCAGCTCAAAACTACCCAATTTCAACGAGTCGTATTTGAAAGTTGAAGGCCTGTTTTGGAATAAAATTTGACTTAAGCTTTTAGTGGAGGCCGGTCAAGTTCCTGTTAAACTTCAGAATATTCTAACCACATGTCAGCCTGCTAGGACTGCTGCTTGGAGTAGTTTGAGAGGGTAAAAATTTTTTCACAAGTGTTCCTGTTAGTACAGCTCTGTCACCTTGTCACAGGTCTCTGAGTTTCTGCAGGCTTCCTTTGGGTCCAGTTCAAAACAGGAATGTCACTTCCTCACTGTGAACAAGTGGTGGCTTCGCTTGATGCCTTGGGCTCTGCAGCCCCTTTTCTAACAAGCTGCTTCTGCTGGGTGTCCAACCAGAATGAGCACTCTTCGTGTCACACTAAACTGCACTGATGTTTTAGGCAGAAATGGCCAAAAGCCTGTCCAAACTTCAGTGCGGAGCAGGGTAGTAATCTGTTCTAATTACAGGATGCTTGGGAGGATTGCCTTGTTATGCCCAGGGACTTCCTAAAATCAGCCATCTGACAGTCTCCTGGCTTGAGTTTTGGACTTGACATCAAATCTAACGTGTAGCCAAGGATGGTGTTTCTCTTCAAGGCTCTCTTTCAGTTACATGAGAGCTTGGTCTATAAATAAAGAAAATCTCGGGACCTGCATATTACTGCAGATCCGCACTGTAGAGGTTGTTTCTGAATCCAGAAATTCTCATGCAGGAGGTGAGTGGGAAATGGTTATCAAAGTGGTATGTACAAACCAAATCTTGGAAAGGCCCAGTCCCAGTGGAAAGATGAAAAATTGGCTCTAGGAGCAACTGAAGGTAGGAGGAGAAAGTAACCCAAAACCTGATGGGTGTATTTTGGGGTTACTGTTCAAATACTCCAGCTCTCAGCTTTGTACTTTGTGTTCATAGCAGTATTTCTTGGAGCTGAGGGAATCTGAAGCAGCTTGCAGGCTGTTTTGGAAACAACACTTAAGCATTGAAGATGAGGCACTGGGATAACTCCAAATGAAACTGAGAATAAATCAGCAAAGGGCTTGAGGTTTGAGGGTTTGTCAGGAGGGAAAAAATATCTTTCAGTGTAATGAAGATGAAAGAAAGTAGCAGTTTGCAGAATCTGCTGGTGAGACCAGATGGAGAGGTTGAGGCTGACGTTCCAGTTCTGAGCAGAGACTCGAGGAGCTTGTGTGTTTCTTGTCTCCAGTTTGCTTGGGTCACCTGGCTGGATTTTGGTAACACTGCATTTAGTACTGGGGTTTTTATTGTTGAGGTAACAGGCGTTTTGGTTCTGTCATAATAAAGTATGGGCTAGTTCCTGCACTTTTTTTTCCTCTGGCAGATAAATACATCATCCTCCTTGTTCTTATCTTTCAAAAAATGTATGTAGGATGAGCTCTCCCCTTGCCTGCACCGATCCCTAAAATCTCATGCTGATCTTAAGCCCCATGATGCTTGTGCTCTTCCAGACTAACACAGTGCTGCCCTATTGGAATTATCAATGATGTAACATTAATTGTTGCAAAAAGGAAACCTAACATCCTCACTTCCCTCTTCATTTTCACATTACAAAATATCTGTTGGTCTATGTGCTGCTTTTTTCGTGACACCAGGGACTTCCCCAGTGTGCTACAATGCTTTCTTTTGGTCAGCACTAGGTTTTCCTGGGAGACATGTAATGGAGAAACTGTGTAGGCTAGGGGAAATTGTGAATAAATCCAGAATAGGCCATAGACATAATTTAGCACTAGTAAGGTTAATTTCACCTTAAAATTATATTAAAAATATTTATGGATTGCGCAAGTCTCTTGGAGTCCTGAAAAAGAAACTGCCTTGTTATGACAAACTGTTCCAGCAACAGAAGATATGCCTGGGTATTCAGCAGCTCCAGGTGCTACTTTGCTTTTCATAGTTATGTTCTTTACAAAAAGCTGCTTCAAAATGACATCGGCTTGCTAAATTAGCATACCTGGCAGGTTCAGTGCATAGCCGAATTCTGGATACCGATCACAAGCCTCCACCGTTGAAGTAGGATCTCATTTGACTGTAAAACAAATGTCATTGTTAATCAAAGTGAGCTGAAATGTTTGGGAGGCTCCTCAGGTGAGCTGCTGCTCTCTGTAGCTGAGATTGCTGCCTGGGGCTCAAAGGCACGGATGCTGTGGCTGAGAGCAGCGCTGCTTTGTGCTCCAGCTGCCAGGGGCAGAGAGTGTTGGAGGGTCCTCAGTACGTAGCTGAGACCTAGTGCTTGGGGAGCTGCCTGTTTGCAGCCTCCTTCCTACAAAGCTGATCCTCAGTTTGTCTTGTTCTTCTGAGCAACCAGTAGCTTAGATCAAGGTGACGAGTGACAGCCTTGTCATTCACCCCATCCTGCGTGGTGGCACTGGGACCCCACAAGCCCCTTGGGTCTGCTTTGCTGGAGGACATCAGCTGTGGTGAACATTGCTACAGTACCCCTATGGGGTAATCGTGTCAGGGTATTGTTGCTGATAGAAACCTGTAAAAGCAATTCTCAGTGTTTAGAAATGGTAGGCATTATGAAACTTTGGATCTATATTCAGGCTATAACGCTGGTGAGTAAAACACAGCTTGAGGATTATGTAGCTGTATGGCTTCCATATGCTGCCAAAATATTCTTTCCCTTGCATGCTGGAAGGGACTTCCTGTGAAACCTTCAGGGAGCATCTCCTGCTTCTTTCACCTGATATTTCAAACAGCTACGTCTTCGGGGAGCAGCCTCAGCCTGCCTTGCACCATCTGTTCAACCTCTGCGCATCCCAGGAGAAGCATTGTTTTGATACCTGAGCTAGAATAGAGTGCTAAATCCCTGAATTTAGAGATTCTTGTAGCTAACTCAGTTACCACTGGGGGAGAAAATAATTAACCCTACTTTAGGTCTTGTGTGACTAAAGCTCATCTCTGTCACAATGGCTGTATGTGCTGTCTAGAGACTGATTTAGTTTTATGTGACTTTACTATTATTGTTGGTTGCTTTGCTACATTCTCTGAAATACCTTGGCCTGAGATTGTTTTATATCAATTTGCAGACTAAGGGAACCTTTTGAACATATTAATATGGTAGACATAGGAAGGACTGAGAACTGTTTCCAGTTCTTGTTCATTTTTACTGGCACTTACGGGTGTTCATACCAACAAGGCAAAACTGCTCAAACATAGCCAGAGATGGAATTGAGTCTTCAGACCTTTACCTTGAGCCGGGCTGTTCTCAACTCTGCTTTCTGTCTTTCAGAACGGAGATGTATGTATTTCAATTCTTCACCCACCTGTAGATGACCCGCAAAGTGGAGAGCTGCCATCTGAGAGGTGGAATCCTACCCAAAACGTCAGGTAACAGTGTGAACCACTGGTGTACAAAGCTGACCTCAGAGGCTTGTCATCTCTCCTAGACTAAAGCCTGTGTTGGGAAAAGGTTTGGAAGGGAATTAAAGACCTCAGGGGGTTTTAGAGCTTGAGTCAGGTAGGAACTGAACTCACCAAGCTGTCTGAAGATGCTGGGGTGTGCTGTGTGTCCTGATGCTGGGTTAATGATGTAGAGCCTTCTGCTGTGTTCACAGGTTTTCATGTTCTTAAAGCAATCTCAGATGTTTTAATCTTTCCCAAGCCATGTTACCCCACACTTTTGGTTATCCAAACTTTTCAAAGATACCAACTATTGGAAAAGGATATCTCTGAGTATTCAGGTTCCATAGGAGTAATGTTATGCATAGTGCTACCTGCAGTTTGCCTTCTAATACTTGTCCCTATCTCCTGCCCTGTAGTGTGGTGTGTAGCACTTAACTATGCAGTTCTTTTGCTGCCAAAACCAAACGATCATTAAGTAGCAGAGGCGTTCAAGGCTGATATGTCCATTTTTGAAACATCAGCTGGATTTCATTTTAATTTCAAGACGCTGCCAATAAAGAACTCACAAAACAAACATCAAATAGCAAATCACTGACCTGTGCGGCACGAGTGACATGGGGAAGGGACCTTGAACTCAGGTACTTCTGTTCTAACTACTTAATGTGATTCATTATGCAAACAAAGTTAAAATAACTGACCTTATACTTCTAGCACATTATATAAAAAATATGCATTTTTTTCAGAATGATTTATTAGATATTGGTTCCTTAGTTTAAATCTCTTTTCCACTGGTAGATCCAGGGTGGATCCAACCAGGGATTTCAATCCCTATGAGGGAATGTAGAGAGATGAAGAGGGTAGTCTGATGGTTTCACTCTGCTTTTATCTAACTTGGCTTCATGAAATTAATTTGCAAAAAGCCTTTGTCAAAGCAAAGATCTAGCGAGGGGGTTTTATTGGATTCTTGACCCTTGGAATGGGATTGTAACACACTGCAAAGTGCTGAACTAGAACTAACGTGGCAGCAAACTAGGATTTGTAGCAGTCAGCAAATTATAACTGAAGTTCCCTCCTGGAGCATGCCACTTCAAGGTTAAAAAGGCTCAAGAGAAACAGTCCGAGTTGTGTGAAGTTATAAAAGTTGTGTGACGTTAAGGTGAGAGTTGAGAGTTTTACCTTAAAAGCTTAAGCTAAATGTTATCCAATCCATCTGTCCCAAGCAGAAGTGAGCATGAAGCTCTCTGAAGTTCTAGTCCAGACTGGCTTTTAATTTTTTAATTAACTTAAATAGTATTTTAAACTGTGTACTGCTGAACTGTGTTGAGTTGTCCTTCTGCTCACGTGGCTATTAACCATATCAAATGTATGAAAAAACAATATATCTCCTCCAGTTGTTAGGACTACATGTCAAGCAAGTTAAACAGAGTTTAGAAGCAGCTTAGGTCATTAATTACTTAGATCACATTCACATTCTGACTGTTTCATTGTACACAGCACTGAAAGCTTGATGTGAAACTCATCTTGCCAACTATGGTTGCTGCTTTTCCTTACCGCGATGCAGTTTTTGGTGCTTACTTTCCTGGAACATTTTGAGCTTAGGGGTGATATCTGGGGAGAAAACATTCCTCGGATGTGTTGGCAAATGGCTACAAACCTTGTCCTTAAATGTTAGCCCACTGCCAGCACCACCCATCGGGCTAAGTGTCTCATAGAAATGCTTCCTGCTGGGGTCCCATCTGGCTTTGCAAGGCTCCAGAGTTTGTCAGATTGGAGGCAGCAGGACTGACAGTGCATGAGGGGAGCATGGTTGTAACGAGCTGCATGTGTAACCTCTTCAGCTGCTGAATTTTGTAACTCCTGCTGAGTATTGGCAATTCACTGCAGCTGACCATGGCTGAAGTGTCTGCAGGGTGGGATATCATTCAGCTTGGAGAGTGCCTGTGCTTACACCTCTAAAGGTGTCAAGCATCCTTGTTTTTATTTTTTTTAACATGGACTTTCTTGTCACTCGGAGCACAATGAGTCAGCCACAAGTAAGTATGGCAAACGTCCAGCAAGATGTGGAGGAATGGTCTGTGATCTATGTGGCAGAGAATGCTGCTTATCCTTGTGTCCCCAGGGCCATAAAGCTGAGCAACTGGTGGCAGGTCTTAGGAGCTGAGGATCTTTGATCATTTTGGCTGCTGTTCTCCGTACCTCCCCTGGCTCCTTTGGGGTGTGCAATATTCAGCACGTGCACTCAGCACGATGTTTGAAGTGCTGCTACGTCCATACCTTGTGAGGAGAGGTGATGCCTGGCCTCACTGCTGCTTTTCTTCCTGAGGATGCTGACTTTTGCTGGCTCTTGCAGCTGCCGGCAGTGTATTGAGTTGGCTGACAGAAACTGTTCAGGTCTAACATTTTGACTTCAGCTATACTGATGGTAAACCTTTTCCTTGATATCAGAGAATAAAAATGTGCTAGGACAAATCTCCACCTACCTCTAACAATGGCTTTGAGAAGCTACAATGTAGATAGCAGCTGGAACAAAAAAAATCTTTTCAATATAAGGTATGTAACAGGATGCACTGGTTGGGGCTCCCAACCAGTCTGTGTGCTGTCTGCTTGGGTTTAGATGCAATTCACCTGTTTCTGAACCTTCTGTTGATTCATGAAGAGAAAAAGGCACCTAGCAGAAGCTCAAGGAATCAGCCCTGTTGGCTTATCTCCTCTGATGATAAAGGGATCTGGAAGGTCTTGCTTTGTGAAGGCAATGGCACTGGAAACACTGAAAGAAGTAGCGTGGCAGCTGCTAGGGAGTGGCTGACAAGGTAGCTGTTCCCAGAATGAGCAGGGAAGGATGCACAAAAGCACAAGGCAGGCTTAAATCCCTGCTCTTCATGCAAACATCTTGAATATAGCGTGGCCTGACTGAGAAGCAGATCCCCAAGAACATAGCAGAAGGTCAGTCTGTACCCAGGATGGTGCAGTTTGCATCTGGTGCTGAGGGTGCTTTCAGTCCCCATGAGTCACTTGCCGGTGGTGTTGGGTCCTGTGCACTGGGATCCCTTCTTGTTAGTGCACCTTGTGTACCCCCAATAGCAGGGTTTGAATCAAAGCAGTGTGCAGTTCCACGGGTACCAAAACTCCCAGAGCTGATGTAGCACCCTAGCTGGGGATGAGCAGCGCTGCCTCACCGCTCGTGGCCGCTGGCCTTGGTGGTGTGCTTAAGTGGCTTTTTACCAACTTTGCAGTGTCCCGGGCTCCAGCAGAAATCTGCCTTTTCTCACTTTGTTTGAGGTAAGATGGGTAGAGCAGATGCTAAATCCGGCTACTAATTCCTGTCCTGGGCCTTCCCCAGGTTTTGCTCGCTCTAAGCAAAACCGCTGCAGCGCTGCTGGAGCTAACTTTTTGGCTTCGCAGCCTGGCTGGGAAGAATCAAAGGCCTTTGAATAAATCCTTGAGATGAAGTGGAAGACGGGCACTCTCCTGCCCATCATTCCAGTCTGGCCAAGCAGTTTTTTCCAGAGCTGTCATTCTCTTCCTACTGAATTATGTCCTCTGGAAAGCAAATCGTGGGAGGCTCTCCTGATAGCTGTGCTGAGCAGGCTGGCCAGACGTAAGCATTTCATTTCAAAGCCTTTCAAGAAGCGAAGCATCCAAATGACCGAGCATTTCCTGGCACCGTATCCCAGTTAAGCGATCAGATGTGCTCAGCACACACCGCTCTGAGTGCACCTCTAAATCAATGTGAGTGCAGAGGGGGCTGTAGGCTCCTTTAATCAGTTCTGCAGGGCAGTGGCTGTGTACGGCTGTATTCCAGGACCTATCACTCGCCTCTGGTCTTTCCTTACAATCCCATTGAAAGCTTTTGCCAGCATTTTGCACCCCAGGAGGGTGCAGCTGTTGTGGTAGCTGAGGAGAGGTGACACCTGGCCACGGCTCCAACCTCTGCACTTGTTGGGCATCAGAGGGCCTTGGGTCGCTGCAGTCCCCTTTGCTCCCCAGGGGGACAGGCAAAGAGCCCAGCTTTCTGCTGGGGAGCCACGTGCCAGCAGGAGCAGGCTCACCAGGCGTGTTTCCAACCCTGCACCATCCCCAGGAGGTGTGGATGAGCTGAGTCGGTCTGAGCTGAGCTCTGCCGGCCACCGCCGCCACGGGGACGTGAGCAGCAGTGGTGGGCCAGGTGCCAGAGGGCTGCTGGCTCTGTGTTCCCTCCCCACACTTGTTCTCTTTTCTAGCTAGAACACAAGCTCACGTGTCAGGCAGCAAAGGAAAGGCCTCTGCAGGTCAGTCTGTGAGAACCCCTGGGCAAGGCAGCTGGAGCACTCTCTGGGCTGTGCTGAATCGGTGCAAAACCACTTCCAAGCCAGAAGTGTCCCACAGCCCGGCCTGGGGAGGTGCTGGGACCACCTAAATATCTTGCTTTGTGCTAGGGAGCTTCTCCCCTCTAGATTTTCTGGAGCACGTTGCTGTCTGTAGTCAGGTCCCTGAGGTTTGTACTCTATCACCTTCCCCATGCTGCCAGCCATGGACTGAAGTTCATAAATACCTGCTTTCACTCCAGATGTTGGTCAGTTGTGCTTAGCTTAGGTTTTGACTTTAAACAATGCATTCTGATGCTTTTCTGATGCCTTGCCTTAATTACAAAAAAAAAAAAAAAGCTGTCAGCATCCAGGACCCATGAATGCTTTAGCCCTAACCCTGATGTTGTGGTTACCTTTTTCAGGACTATCTTACTGAGTGTAATCTCTCTGCTTAATGAGCCCAACACATTCTCTCCTGCCAATGTGGATGCATCAGTCATGTTCAGGAAATGGAGGGACAGTAAAGGAAAAGACAAGGAATATGCTGAAATCATAAGGTAAGTTCTGTTCTGTGTGAGGCTGTGCTACCAGCCTCCTGCTCTGAATCCTGCAAAACAGACTGCTTGCAGAACTTGCTGGAACCAGCCTCTCACTCTGGTTGCTTCTTTAGAAATGAATCCTACAGATTTATTCCAAGTCCAGGTTTCTGGTCTCTAGATTTTTCAGCACAGAATTGGTGCAGACTTCTGGAGCAGAAGGGCCGGGCTGATCTGTCTTTGAATTGTTCTTTTCTCAGACTAATCTGGCACGATGCTCCACAAAACCTATTGGCAGCTAGTAAATCCCACTTGAAGTCCCCACTTGCCTTTGAGCACTGCTTGCATTGCTTGGGATGTGATTCAAACTGACTGCATCCTACTAATTCCGTGCTTAATGCACTCATGAATCATAATCTTGTCCCTCCAATTTGAAGGAATATCAGCAGGATTTGGCAAGCGTTTGCAAAGCTTGGGGTCTGATTACCTGGGAGCACTGCTCAGTTTTGACTGTCCCTTGCTCAGAAGCTCATGGTTCATCAGGTACTGTTGGAAGACGATATGAACTTGAGCCAGGGTGCCTTGGAACCACAAATGAGCAGCTTCCACCTCAGAGTGGCTGCCGTCACACTCGCTTGTCAAAAAACAAAAAAACAAAAAAAACAAAACAACTACATCTGCATTGACTCGGCTGGCTGGGCACGTGGAGCAGAGCCATGGGTGGAGCTGAGCAGGGTGATTGCTGACCTGAGCTGGGCAAAGAGCCCCGCTGGAGGTTATCTTTGTCCCTGGCAGCTCAGCTGGCTTCAGCAGAGCTGGCCTTGCTCCAAAGCAGAGCAGGAGGCAGCTCGCAGCCCACCCTGGGGTGCTGCGGAGTGCTTGTGTCCCTTTGGCCCCAGGCAGCAGTGGGGTTACCGCTCTGCCTGCTCCCCTGGGGGCACTGAGCAGTGCCAGATGCTCGGGGCAATGCCAGCCTGGGGCACGCCGGGCTGGTCTTTGGTTGCTGTAGGAAATCCCTGAACAGCCCCTGTGCAGTTCACGTAACAAACCCTGCTCTGAGCCCTGGCAGGGCCCGGGGCAATAACTGACTTCGTATGTCGCTGGCAGCATGGATGCCACAAACAAACTTGGAGTACTCCCAAACCTGGGGCTACGGGAACTAAATCTGTTGCTGGTGCTGCTTGTGGTGCTTCAGCCAGACACGGGCGGTGGCTGAAACAGCTCCCCGGGTTGCCGGGAGAGCAGGGTTTGGGAGGCTGAGAGCCCCACTCACACTGCTCTGTCGTCTTCCTGCAGGAAACAGGTTTTGGCTACCAAAGCCGAGGCAGAGAAGGATGGCGTGAAGGTCCCCACTACGCTGGCAGAGTACTGCATCAAAACTAAAGTGCCTTCCAATGACAACAGTTCGGATTTGCTTTATGACGACTTGTACGATGACGACATTGACGACGAAGACGAGGAGGAGGAGGACGCCGACTGTTACGATGACGATGATTCTGGCAATGAGGAGTCGTGACCTGCTCCCTCTATGCCCCTGTACTGCCCTGCCGACTCAGGCCAGAAGGGAGCAGCGGTAACCTAGCAGCAGTCCAGCAAAAAAAGTGTGGGGGGGGGATCAAAAAACTTTTGTCTCCTGCTGTCTCCTGTTGTATGGATCTGTTTGCTCCTTTTTTATGGACCTCTTAGAGACCCTCCACAGAATGTCTGAATTCTTGCATTCTTAACCCTTTCATCACTGTATTATGATTTCTTTTTAAAAAAGAAACTCCCCTTTTCACTTCTCTACGAAACGCTCACAGCGAAACAGGTTTGCTCGCGTTTAGGTTCTTGAATTCAATACAGTCTTGCATTGAGATGTTTAATGTATTTAAAGCTGGAACAAACCCATTGGAAGCTGGGTTTTTGGGAGCTCAAGTGCTGCATTTACTGGGAAGAAAAAAAAAAATCCACACAAAGCAAATTGCCAAGGTTTAGCTGCTCCATTTACAATAATAGCGTGTGTACATTCGTTTAGCCTTGTGGTGGTGGCTTTTCCTTTTTAAGGTGTGGGGCGGAGAGTGTAAAGCTACTGTGTGTTGAGCTTGATGGGATGTTACTGAAAGGTACAGTATTCCTTTTCAGCCTGCTCAAGTTAGGAAATAGCTGGCCCCTGGAGCCCCAGCGGGCACAATCAGCTTTGTCTCTGAAAAAGGCTTGTGATATGAACCCTAAAATAAACACGTAACACTTCACGTCTGTGCAACTGAGCCCTGGGTTGCTATTTATTTTATTTTTTCAGGCTAAGTTGGGGTTGAAGCAGTCCAGGTTAGCTGTGCTGCTGAGAGCTGCTGACAGCTGCCCCTCTCCAGAGGGAGGGCGGACGTCTGTCCTGCTGCCCCCGTGGCCAGCTGCTGTGGCCAGCGCTCATCCCAAACTTGTTTTTGGTGTGGGGAAAGACTGATAGCCTCCTGCCCCAGTGCTTGTGAGCAGCCTGTGCTTCCTGTGCCCCCAGTCCAGTGCTGGCCTGAGCTTTTTTTCTCGTGCTTGTGTAGGTCAGGTGTGGGTAAGCTGTCCTGGTGCCTGCAGAGGCTGCTGTGGTTGTGGCAGTGGGCAGAGGGGAATTGGGGATGCACGGCTCTCCCCCCTGCCTCCCTGGGAGCCCCAGGAGTGCAGCAAAAATCCTCCAGGGTTTGCCAGGCTTCTCAGCAGCATGCTTCAGCCAGTGCACCTGCATGTTCTTGGGAGCTCTTGGCAGAGCTCGCAGCCCTCCCTCGCGGGCAGGGGCATCCTGCATGCTCTCTTCTGCAGAACTCTCTTCCTCGCCACCCTGACCCCTTTGCAATGTGCTCTTCTTGTTTGGCTGTGGTGCAGTGGCCTGAATTCACCTTTAGGATGGGATCTCGAGCAGCAGCCAGCCCTGCCTTCGCCCGCTGAGCCCTGGGGCTGCCAGGAGCTGCTGGCCCTGCGGGGTGAGGCCCTCCCCTCCCGGCGGTACAGAGGAAGTCACCCTGATGAGAGCTGCTGGCTCGGGCGCTTAATAGTGCCCCCACTTCGTGTATCTCAGGGGTTTTCATGGTACGGCACCAGCTGGAGGGGGGAGGAGGGAGGAAATGGAGGCCTGGGGGCTGTGGGATTTGGGGATGTGGCCCCAGAGCAGGCTGAGAGCGAGCAGGGAGGGGAGGGTGGCCACCAGCACCTGGGTGCCTCCAGGGTGGGCTCTGCTCCACGTCCCTCCCCGCTGGGGGGACAAAATGCAGCCCCAGTGGTGGCTCCTCATCCCTTAGTGCTCCCTGGGTGTCCTGCTTGTGTGTTACTGGGGCAGTGGCTCCTGCTCCGTGCTAGGGGATACTTTAGTGAGGACACTGCTCGTCCTCCCCATCCCACCGACAGCACCGTGGTGGTCCGGGGGCTGCCCCCGGCCCCGGCTGCTTGCGTCTTGCAGGGAAAGCAGCCGGCGGTGCGGGACGGGGAGCGGTGCGGCCAGGGCCCTGCTGATGACCTGGTTTGAAATGAGGATACTGCATCTTTCAGGATCTCCCGTGTACTTTTGACCGTTTTCACTGTATACTCTCCAGTGACTTGTATTTTCAAGCTTGGTGTTGTAAGATGCGTTATCATGACTCTTCTGTTACCCTTTTCTAAAGACAAAAAAGAAAAAAGAAAAAAAAAAAAGGCGACCTATTTTGAGAGCTCCTACATTAACCAGACTAATTTCTCTTCCCCACTGCTCCTTGCAGTGTCATTGCTTGTTGACTTGCTGGTTTCCTTTTTCTGAGATACAAACTGAAGTTTGAGGTTTTTGAAACTATTTAAGAGATTGAGGAAAAAAAAAAATGTTTACCTGATCTGTGTATTCTGGTTTTTCTTAACCCCCTCGCCACTCTCTCAGCCAATATTAGCGTTTACATTTGCAACTACAGCCTCCTTCAAATGCAGTTTTCAACCATTCTGAAACCAGCAGGGTACACTAGATTTCTTAGTAGTTTTCTTAGCTAATATCCCAGATGTTTTCCTTTTTTCTTCAGTATAATTTACCAGAAAGAATTAACTGATGCATTTTTTTTGTGTTGTCTTCCCCTTCAGTAGTTATATTTTGTCTTTTCTGCACATCTGTCTACTAATAAAAAAAAATGTGAAATGAAAATATCCCTGTAGTGTTATGTCCCTGGTAATGGAGCTGTTTTATTTGCCTGGGTTGTTTGGAGTTACGAATAACAGCTCCTGAGCTGTTCTGTGATGGTCTCTAGTGTCACGGAGGGCTGTACAGACAGGAAAACCAGTGCCACCCATGCAGTAAGGTGAAGGAGGCAAGGCTGTGATACTGGTGGAAGGTGGTGGGGGTGAGCCCAGGCTGAGAGCAAGGCCACAGTCCCCAGGAGCATTTGCAGCAGCAGGCGGCAAGGGGGAAGCCGCTGTTGTAAAGCCCAGGGCAGGCAGAAGGCTTCCCGTGCCGTTCTTGGCACGCTGCTAGCAGTACGTGAAGGGCTGGGTGTGCAACCTGACTGCTTCCAATATAACCAGGTGCTGCAGGGCCTGGCAGCTGGCAAAAGTGTGGCTCTAAGGAAGGAAAAGTGGTTATCATAGGAAAAGTGTTTTGTTTTTTTTTTCCTTGTTTGTCTTCAACCATCGCCAGGGCAGCAGTGCAAAAACACTCCGTGGCCAAATACAGCCTCGCAGTCACTGCCTGTGCTGCTGCCAGGAACCGTGCCAGGCGCTGAAGGACGAGCAGGGGGCAGGAGCTGTCCCTCGGGAGCCCTCAGCCCTGACCTTGCAGTGCTCGCACACGGCAGCAGCTCTGCCTCACGGGCAAAGCACGGGACAAAGCTGTGCCCCCTCCTGACCCACCCCATGCCGCAGATCCCTCTCACCCACCCTCGCTGCCTTATTCAGTGCCTCCTGCTGTGAGCTTTGCTCCCTTCGCTGCAGGGGGAAAAGGACAGGCTGTAAAAGCAGAACTGCTCCTGGAGCCTTTGAAAATGCAGACAAACACCAGTGATATGCTCAGACCTTTATTACGTGGAGGAAGGGCTAAAAAGAAATGAAACTCCTAAAACATTCACCGCACTGGTGGAGGACGAGAAGAACCAGGAGTTGCTGCCCTGGTCTTGGTTTTAAAAAAAGGGGGGGAGGGAAAGGTGAAGTTTCCATCCGTCAGCTCTGGCGATCCTGGGCAGGGTGGCTCAGGGCAAAAAGAGGTACGAGACACAGCTTATATTTTTATTTAAACCGCTACACAGTTGTGATTTTTTTTGCCTCTAATGATGCAAAAGGAGGTTCCAGGACACACTGAGCCATCCACAGTCTCTTCCTTGAGAAACAAAACCAAAACAAAAAAACCCTGTCTGTTTTTTTTATTTATTATTTATTTAAAAATTGGAAAATAAAAAGGTGAGGCTGCAGCTCAGGGCCACACTGACCAAACTGCCCACGAGTTCATCTTCCACAGCAGGAGGGAGAGGGGGAGATGAAAGAAAGGGGAAGGCCCACAAAACATTTTTTCTTTTTTTTTTTTTTCCTTTAAAGTAACAGCTATACTGGGGGTGGGGGCAGAAATCAAACCATCAGGACATCTTGATTCTTTTTGGGGGGGCTAGGCCTCCTTCTTTGCCTGAATTCAGAACTGCGTTAAATAAATGGGCTCTAGCTCCGAAAAAAAATGACGCAGTTTGTCTTTGACAGAGTTATAAAGCCCATAGAGCTTAAAAAAGGAAGGATGCCCGGGTACAGATGGGAAATGAATAATTAGTTTTCCTACAAAGAAAATAAAACAGGCTGCAAGATGCAGAAAACCACATTTAGGCTCTATTACATTTACAAATACATACATAAATATATTACATACAACAGCAACTCAAAGAGGAAGCGGGCGAGTCACACAGAGGATGGCTGGCTGGCTGCAGTTCTCCCCGCACAGACGTTTGGCTGAGCAGTTACTTCTCCTAATAATTCCAGGAATGGGCTTCGGCTTTTCTGTTTTTCTTTATTTCTTTTTCTTTTTTTTTTTTCTCTCCTCTCCTTTCATTCTCTCCCCCCTCCCCGGTTTCGGATTTAGTTTGTCCAGTATGGAGAAGTGCCATAGGCGGTTTTGGTAGCCTGAGACTTTTGCTGCATGGTGCTGGGCTGGTTGCGCTGACCAGATCCACCCTAGAAATCAGAACAGGAGGAGACAGCAGTCAGCAGTGCACGCGTGCCCCCAGGGGTACATCACCTGGAAGGGAGCCCACAGACACAGCTCAGTGGATCCATTTCTGCTGTGCCCCAACAACTCCGAGCCCCAACATCTCCATGGCTCGCACCCCAACAGCCACCACAACACGAAGCAGGAGCGCAGGCACACACCATCCATCCCACCCAGCCCTCAAAGGCCAGGTGCCACCACCCCGATGCTGTCACCCCCTCACTGCAGAGGCTGATAGCTGAGGGCTGGAGTGGGAACATGAGGAGGTGACAGAGCTGGGAAGCAACAACACCAGCTGCCCCCCCAAAAAATGTTTCCTCTCCCTCAGCATCAGTGTCTCTGCACTGTAAAACCTCAAAGGCAGGAGGCCGCGAGGAGAACAGCAGGGCCGTGGGAAGTGGAGGAGCATTCTCAAGGTGAATGGAGACTGCAGCAGCCAAGGATGTCAAGCGTTCAGAGGCAGCAGTCATTGCCTATTTCTGGACTCCAAAGCAGAACGCTGCTTTTCCAGGGAACGTTTTGGCAGGGGCCGACTCACCTGCCCATCTTGCTGAAGATGGTGATGCAGCATCTGGGAATGAGGCTGCTGATGTGCAGGCAGGATGTGGAGAAAAGGGGCTGGAGCATAACCCGGGGCAGCACCAGGGTTCAGGGGCCCAGTAGATCCGAGAGCAGAGGGCAGGCTGAAAGGAGGCGGTGTGCCAGCGTGGAATCCCTGCTTGTCAAACGTCTGCACAGGAGGCAACGGGGACAGGGTCAGAGGCTGGCAGGAGCAGCCCCACGGTGACCAAACAAGAACAAGAGTGGCCTGAACACAGATCCCTGCACCTCTCTCATCAGCCCCGTGAGCAAGCCAAGTCAGACCAAATACCTGGGGGCACTTCAGATTGAGTTCAACTCCTCACCCTCGTTTCTGCACTAATGCCTGAGACTTTTTAATTTAATTTCTGTGGCTACTGTGTTCTTTTTTTCTTCCTCTGACCTCTTTTTGCTTAGTGGGACATAGGGTGGCAGCAGCTGCCTGAAATCAGTCCATCAGACCTCTCAGGGGTTCAGGCTGAATTGTTTGACCTACTCCAGGCACCCCAACAAAAATGCAGGAAGAAGCTGCACTAAAAGGTTTTGTTCCCCTTGACCAAAGCTCTGCCCCTAATATTACGCACATATTCAAGGGCTGGTGTCCTACTCCTGGGCACGGGGCACAGCCTGACACACGCTGGGTCTGACTGCCCTGACAGAGGGAGGAAACAAGGATGGGGTAAGGAACAGGCTGTCACCCCACTGCACAGCTCATCGAGTGCTTCCTGCCCTCCCTGGGAACCTGTACACAGAGCAAGAGCCATAGGTGGAGCAGAGTGGTGCTGGCACCCATGGGAGAGACCCTCAGGTACAGGGGTGGGCACTGCTGGCTGACGTCTCTGAGAAAAGCTAACATCCTCTTCACTCGTCTGCTTTGGTGGCAATTTTGACTGTGCTATCCTGTTTTACTTGCACCCACAGCACATGTGAGGCAGCGTGTGACACTGCAGGGAGCTCTGCGTCTGTGCCAGCAGCTTTGGCCAGGCGTGGACATGGCAGAGGCAGCAGGACAGAGGGCGAGAGTCCTCTCCAGCAAGCAGAGCCAGCGTAAGAAATGCCAAAGCCTGCCGACCCCGAGACCAAGCTGCCTGGGAACTGTCCCCAGCTGCCAGGGCTCTGGCAGGGTCCCACCAAGCCACCCATAAGCAGGGAGCCACCAGGGAGGAGGGTCCAGCGTTCCTCACCTGAGTCTTGTTATAGACTGAGCCACTGATATCAGGCACACCTGTGTTACTTGAGGTCACAGAAACACCTGGAAAACAAAAAAGTACTGACAATGAGAAAGCCAAGCAGCACCCAGCTCGAACCCTGCACTTGCTTTGCTCCTGGGGCCTCAGTGGAGGCACCTGCAGCCACTGCCCCATGTGCCCTCCTGCTCGGTGCTCTCAGACCCACAGCACTCCAGCCAGGAGCAGGAAGAAGGGCTCAGCTCCCTATTCCTGCTGCAGAGCAGGCAACCAGCCCACTGGGATAAATCACCCATGTCCACTCTGCACAGATTACGGCTGGGATTCAAATGCACCTCACTGGGCAGCAGCTGGCTGCGCTGAACACTTTAGGCTTGCAGAAAGCCAGCTTTCCCCCAGGATTAGGGATGCATTTGGCTCTATCACAGCATTCAAGAGCTTTCCAGTAGTGTGCTGAGCAATGAGCCTCAGGAGCTGCTACATGCTTGTGCCCTTGTCCTTTCACATCATGCAGCAGGGTGAGGCCTGCACTGCTCCTCCACCCCTGCAGAATTGGTATCACTGGCTCAGGCTGGCTTCCACCTGGATCAGCTGGTGCCACAAAAGGCCCAGGAACAGCCACTTACCAGCAAAGGCACTCTCAATTAGCCACTCATTTGTAGGTTTACAAGGACTGGATCTGAACACTTGGATCAGGTTAAAAGCAGTGGTTCCTTTGGCCACTGAATCAGGTGCCTGGACTCACTGGGTTTGCACTGCTCTAAGGCTGTACCCTTCCTAGTCGATTTTATCCTTCCTAGGAGATCTCTCCTTTTTGCAGGCCACAGAGGAGAGCATGATAAGCTCCTGGTTGAAGACTGACATCCTGACTTGTCCAGGGGGCGTTTCAAACACACAACAAATGCTTGGTATTTGCTTAAGCCCAAGGATGAGCTAGTTAGTGCTAAGCAGTTTGGTACACATTTCTCAGGTCTAACCAGCATGTGCAGAATAAAGCTTTCACATGAGCCGTGTACATTCCTTAGCCTTCACAGTCACAGAGGAAACATTTCCAGGCACAAACCAACACGAGTTACAGAGCGTGGGGACAGCAGCTGCAACAACAGCCCTGAGACACACGAACTGCCCTGCTCGCTCTGAATGCACGGCTATCTCAGGGGCCTACCACTCAAAATCCAGTCAGCGTTTGGCAGAGGACCATTTCGGCAGTAGCATCCCACTGCTTCAAGACCCACTTATTCTTCACCCAAGCCAACTCTGGCAGGGAAAACAGCGCACTACTTCTCCCACGTGTAATCGAGGACAAAACTGCACATCAGCCACACAAACCCTTACACGATGTTCAGCTGTTAGGTTTAGAGGGAACACTTGGGCCATTAAAAAAAGCATTTTGTATACGGGAGATGGAGAAACAGCTTGGATCTTGACCCTGTTTACAGCTGGCTGCTGTGCTGACTGCACAGCACTGGCAATGCTGGGAGTTTGCCCTGCTGAATCCCTCTCAGGAATAAACCTCAAGTCTCATGTGTTACCTTTCCCAGGTCCAGTGCCAGCAGATTTGTTTTGTGCTTGAGATGACCCACTGTAGCCTCCTTTGCTGTAATCTCCAGCTGCCGTTCCCTGCGTTAAGTCATCATAGCCTGCCGGTGTGTACAAGACAAGGTGTTACAGTGTGCAAGCAGCTCTGCAGGCACTCCAGTGAAAAGCACAGTGACGAGCGTACCTGCTCCATAGCCGTGCTGCCCGTAGCCACTCGCCTGCTGGAAAGGAGTGGACGCGGTGTTCAGATTGACTCCGTGCTGCTTAGCAGATGCCGGAGGTACCTGGACAAAGGAGGATGGATAACAAAAGCCACTGTTAGCCAGGGAGCAGCGCACAAAAAGCAAGGTCCCTCTGCCATCTAGTGGGGAAGGCACCTCCAGCTCACACGGGAAATAACTGGGAGCTGGGAGCACTGGGATCACAGGGCAGGTGGCACTCACTGCTGGAGCAGCTCTGTGCAAGCCACAGGTTTCCTGCTCGAGCTGCCCTTTCATGTGGCCTTTCTTTCCACTGCAATGCAATCGCATCTCAGGCTGCCTTTTTCTTTCATACTGACTGCAGAAAGCAAGTTCTTTGCCTTAAACCAAAACCAAGCAATCCCAGTGCTCTCCAGAATCAAACAAAATCAGCTCCTGCCTGAGGCTGTTTCATAAAACGTAGTCCCTACAGCGCCCTAAAACAGACTTATCTACCCTTCTGGCCCGGAGCATCACCTGTTCACAAATAACTTCCTCCTGAGACTACCAGTGCTGCTCTACAGCTTCTTGGGGTCACCTTGCCAACTCAGCTTTGGGTCTCCCTTTGACTCTGCAGAAGCTCCTAAGGGCTTTCAGGAACACTACAAATCCATGAGCTGCAGTCCATTTACAGTAACCTGTGCCCATGAGTTCTGGCCTTTCACATTTCCCTCTTGCAGAAGGGACAGCAGAGGTATTTTCTCAGGCTTGCACAATGAGATCCTCTGCAGGATGGGGAAGACGTAGGCCAGGTTTTGTGGAGAGAGCAAAATCAGAGGAGCATGAAGCAAGGGTTACAGTTGAAGCTGTCACACTTACAAACATGGTTGGCCCGTACTGGAATGCGCTGGGTACGCCTGGCACCCCGGCGTAGTAAGGGAGCCCGGTGTAGCTGTATCCCGGCGGCAGGGTCGGGTTGAGGAAGGGCTGCTGAGTCGTGTGGTGAGTCTGCGTCTGGTTCTGCTGCGGTTGGGCGAGCGTGGTAGCAGGAGCAGGGGAGGCGGAATCCCCACGGCCAAATTTTGTGACGTCACCTGGGAAGGAAAAGACTGATCAGAAAGGGATCCAAGCTTCTCCACAAAGATCCTGAGTACACGTAAACTAACAAAGAGCACACCCTACACTTGGAAGGCTGCGGGTTTTCGTGACAACTCTCCTGGTCTCTATTCCTGACGGCCACAGGGATATTGCTCATGGCACAGAGCTCTGTGCCACGGCTAATCCATTGACAGAATGGAGACGCCGATACTTACCCATCTCATGCACACCAAGCAGATTGATTACTATCAAACCATTGCAATAAAATATGCTAAAAGCAGAACTATGGTAATTAGCCAAAGTGCAAATGGTTGTTGGGTTAAAATGTGACTCTCCTGGAGGTTAAACTGATTAGCCAAGCTTCATGGGCTGAGAGCAAGTTAAGATTTACAGGCGGTGATGGGCATATTTTTGTCAATGTCTGTTTATTTGTGAAGCATGACTAGTTAGATGTCCGGTTCCTCACACCACCAAAGTTCTGGAGACAGTAGCTGAAGGCCAGGAAAGCAAGGCTTGCATCGTGGACCACCTTATTGAAGAAGTAGGAAGGGAAATTGGTTATTAACCCAAAATCAGCCTCCCAAGAGAAGTGACTATGAAGCAGAAAACTCCAAAACACTTGCATTTTTCTGACAGCCTACAGAGCAGCTTGTTCATATGTGATTTTTTTTTCGTTATTTTAAAGGAGGTAACACATCACATCTATCTCATTCCTGACCAGTACTTCTCCTCTTTGTCGGTTGCCAAGAGGAGTGACAACATTCAGTAACTGCATTATAGGGATCATAATTTATGGCTACAGTTTTAAGCTGTAATCAGATGGCAGTGGAAGAAAAGCTTTTGTTGAATATGTTGTATGGCATTACTGTCATCTTTGCACATTGATAACTGAAGAACAAAAATGAGGAAGAGTTTCTTAGACCACGTGCTTTTGGGAGCGAAGTCCATTAGACCTGAGGAGGGCAGGGGAAAACCTGCTAGAGGCAGCTCCTGGTGGGAACATACAAGTGGCTAAAATAGCAGTAACCAAGCATGGGTTGCTGCTGAAGGGGCTCTAAAAGGATCTTAAAAAGGTTTATTCCAGTGCCAAAAAGGAAAGCCAGCCAGGTGAATTTCAAGGAAAAGACAGATTAAACTATCAGCTATTTTCTAAGCACCTGTATGTGCTTGGGAAAAGCACTAGATGACACTAAGATTTACATTTTGAACAATTTTGCACTTGTTCTCAAAGACTATCCAGCTTTATCCCAGAAGAGGTCATATATAAATTCCCAATCAAAACCATGAATAAAAATTCATGTAAAAGTTGATAGGGAGAAGCTTGTTTTTATTTACTTATTTTCAGATTGGTGGATTTAAATTGCCTACAGAAGGGCAAGAAAAGACTGCTCTCTCTATCAGCAACAGCAGGATGACCTGCCTTTAGAAACCAACACATCTCACTTATTGTCCTTGTCTTTAAATAGAACTCACCTGAGTACGGGTTGTTAGCAAGGCTCCCATCTCTGCCTGTCAAGGTTGCAGGAGCAGGGAATGTAATTCCGTAGTAATCCTTAAACAGAGATGACATCATTTATTAACAGTTGTAACCATAACAGAGCTGAACAGCTCTTATACCTGAATTATAAAAACAAGAATTTTAAAAGCAAGGAACAAGGGAAGCTAGTAAGGTCAGCTTCTGCCCAAGCTTCCAACAGAGCTCAAGATTTACCAGGATCCTCAATTTCAAAATAAACCTACTTTATGGACCCTTAATATCATCTGCAATCACTTTATGTTGTAATGGCAGCTTCTGCCTCGCCTGCTGATACATCTAAGGGTGTAGAAGGAGGTCAGTTCCCACTGAGCATCCACCTCTGCTCAAAGGATATGACTAAAAGCTCTTCTCACCCAACCCTCAGCTTAGAGCTGTCATCTTCCAGCAAGACTGCACCTGGAAGAACAACAGACCCTGCAGGGTGCCAGAGACTTGGAGTCAGGACAGGGCCATGAAAATAACGTGGATGTAGTCTAAAGGTCTTGTACCATGCCCTGTTCTCTAAAATAAAAAACATTACCTAGAAAAACGGAACAAACTTGAAAGAAAACTGGGGCAAAAGAGTTGCTACCTGATGACAGAGAAGATTATTTAAGCTATGTCACGGAAGACCATATAGATCAGTGGACTGCAAAGTGTGGTGCCCAAGACAATCCAGTGGGGTGCATGAAGATTTTTTTTGGTACCATTAATAACATGAAATAAAAAAATGAAGGGGCTGGGTGATCAACCCCTCACCCCCTTCCCAAAGTGATAGGGGTACATGATCAAAAGAGGTGGAGAACACTGCCTTAGACTATGTTCTTCTAGGTCTTCTACAGAAAGATGGTCCTTACCCTGGCAGCCTTGCACTCTGAGGTAACAGAACACACCAGCAAAAACAAAGCAACATTTCATTTTCTGTTGGGGTGAAGAAGTTGCCCTTCCCTCTCTGGGTGAGCTCCACCTGTGGGGCTGGTATTCCACCAAGCAGTTTTTCTCCTGATGTTCACTTACTCCTCACTATCCAGAGCTAGTTAATGCCTTCACCACTCCTTTCTACATTTCCATACATGCTCCAACACTTGAAAAGTATCCTCCTCCTCCACACTCATCTCTGCAAATTCCCTGACACCTCAAATGCTTTCTCTGATTTAATTGCACCTTCCACCCTGCTGCAATTCTGCATCTCACTGTCCTGTTTTTTTACACATCATCCTCCGTCACCCAACATGAAATAACCTGGCAAAGACTTAAGATTGTGGGGACTTTGTGTAACTCGAAACCGCGCCGTATTTCATCATCCATCTCCATCATTTCATCATGGAGAGCTGCCAGGCAGAGAAGGACCTGGGAGTGATGGTTGATAGTTGGCTGAATATGAGCCAGCAGTGTGCTCAGGTGGCCAAGAAGGCCAACAGCATCCTGGCTTGTATAAGAAGCAGTGTAGCCAGCAGGGCTAGGGAGGTGATCACCCCCCTGTACTCAGCTCTGGTGAGGCCGCACCTCGAGTACTGTGTTCAGTTTTGAGCCCCTCGCTACAAGAAGGACATCGAGGTGCTTGAGCGGGTCCAGAGAAGGGCGACGAAGCTGGTGAGGGGCCTGGAGAACAAGTCCTACGAGGAGCGGCTGAGGGAGCTGGGCTTGTTCAGCCTGGAGAAGAGGAGGCTCAGGGGCGACCTTATCGCTCTCTACAGGTACCTTAAAGGAGGCTGTAGAGAGGTGGGGGTTGGTCTGTTCTCCCACGTGCCTGGTGACAGGACGAGGGGGAACGGGCTAAAGTTGCGCCAGGGGAGGTTTAGGTTGGATCTTAGGAAGAACTTCTTTACCGAAAGAGTTGTTAGGCATTGGAACAGGCTGCCCAGGGAAGTGGTGGAGTCACCATCCCTGGAAGTCTTTAAAAGACGTTTAGATGTAGAGCTTAGGGATATGGTTTAGTGGGGACTGTTAGTGCTAGGTCAGAGGTTGGACTCGATGATCTTGAGGTCTCTTCCAACCTAGAAATTCTGTGTGTGACCCTTTCTTTCTCAACTAATTTTGTCTCATCAACTCCAGCAGGAGTCTCTTAACAAAACACAATCACTTCCCTGTTGGAAATCTTAGCAGATCAATAGCACTTCCTTCTCCTGCCAAGGAAAATGCCACAAATAACAGACATGCTAGCATTTTTCCCTATATAAATTGCACGAAGTATAATCAAATTCACACAAGACGACCGTCTAAGGGTTGCACTTATTCCCACTGCCCCATTGATGGGGGGAAGCGCAGCAGTCATCCTGTCAGGGCCACAAATGCCTATCCCACCCATGCATGCAGACATACACAGAAGTCATAGAAAAATGGGAGTAAAATCTGGTTACATTTGAAATTCATGCCTACCCCCAAAAAAAAAAATCAGAAAAGATACTCTGTTCTTCAAACATAAGTATTTCCTGCCCTACAGAAGGCGCATGGGACAACACGCTCAAAATCAAAATGGAAATATCAGGAATAGACTCAAATGGTGTGAAAGGACTGAAGAATAAGAAGTGACCTGGCGTTACAGGTTTAAGCTTCACCAAGCAGCACACAAGGCAACACAGGCAGCAGCTGAGGATCAAGTCCCACCACCACCACCACTCAAGACCGCTACCACACAGGCAAGCTACAAGTCAGCAGCAGACAAGGTGACGTACCCAAATAACACAAAGTCAGAATTTACAGTACCAACATACACATGAAGAAATGGACTTAAATTTTTAAAAGTATGCCCAAAAAGAAAAAAAAAAAAAAAAAAGGAAACCCCAATTCTCATAGGATCAGTGCCTCTTGCTACCAGAAGCTGCCAGACCATGACGACAACTGCTCCTGGACTTCTGCCCACTTTCACTTTCTAGATGTGGGCAGACTGGCACCTCAAACACCATCATTCCCACCTACTCTGATAAAATTCTTAGTACAAAATCCTGTGTCAAATTCAAAACACAACATACAAAAAAGATGGAAGAACCGGAATGAACAAATGAACAACCAACAGCAAAACCTTTCTGATACTCAGGCATTTATCCAGAAAGTTTGACACACTGAGAACAAACACTGGGGGGCATAGGGTAGTCACAAGCATGGATATTCAACAAGATTTTTGCAAAAGGAAAACCTGTTTAACCAGCAAAGCTTCTGTATCAACAAAGATGTTATAGAAAAAGCAGGAAAAAAGACTGCTTGAAATCCTTAAAAAAAAAAAACACATAAACAACACAATGCAAATAAAGGGAAACGTACATAAACAGAAATACAAAGAGTATCAGAGCATTATATAAGCAAAATTGATTTGGGTAGGCAAGGAAACCTGAAAATAAAACCCAAGCAAAACAGTCCATGAAAACAACAAAAGGGAACCCTAAAACACTTCTGCAGCACGGCTGCCTCAACGGCCTCTGCCACAGCACTTTCATATCTCCCACACAGCCACACTGGCCCACAGCCAGGCTGACCTGCAACCAGGGCACCCCAACACCCCTAGAGAAGTGATGGGAAAGATGTGTGCTGTCTCCTGCCTGCTGAACGAGGGCACACCTCGCCTGGCTCCACAGAAGACAAGGAAAAGGGCAAACAGAAAGCAAAACTGAAAACGGAAACAGGGGAATTCTCTTTGGATGATGATGATGAAAGGAAAGATGCAGTGCTGCATAAAGCTCGATGCACGGCAGCACCCTGACCATTACAAGCACCTGCACCACCACATAGCCCCTACAGGCTCCTGCTCAGCACAACCCAAGAGCCACCATGCCTGGGCCATCAGCTCCACCACCACCAGCCATCTACAGCGCCCTCCTGGCCCTCCTGCTCCTCCTCACGCCTCCCGCCAACGCCTTCTCCTGCAGCCCCCTGCGCCTCCACGACAACGCCTTCGCCTGGGACAGCCTCCAGCTCCTCCGCGACATGGCTCCCAGCCCTACAGAGCCTTGCCTGCATCAACGCGCATTTTTTCCCTTCCCGGACATCCTCTTGGACACCGACAACACAGAGCAAGCCGCACACACCGCTCTCCACCTCCTCCACCACCTCTTCAACATCCTCAGCAGTCCAAGCATCCCTGTGCACTGGCTCGACGCTGCACGCCACGACCTCCTCAACCAGCTCAACCACTACATCTACCACCTCGAGCGCTGCTTCCCAGCCGACGCCACGCGCCTCCACAGGCGAGGGCCCCGCAACCTTCACCTCAGCATCAACAAGTACTTCAGGAGCATCCAACACTTCCTCCAGAAACACAACTACAGCCCCTGCGCGTGGGACCACGTCCGCCTCGAGGCTCATGCCTGCTTCCAGCGTCTGGACACGCTGATACGGCGGATGAAGAGCCAAGCATCTCCCAGCCACTTCGGAAGCCATCTGCACCTTATGACTGCCCCCAGCCAACGCCAGTGGATGCCGAGCAAGAGGCACCAGCTGCAGCACAGACGGAGTCGGCTCAGCACTGCTCAGCCCTCCTCCAGCCACAAGCCCACGGTGTGAGGGAAACAGCCGTGACTGCGCTGATGCCAGGCCTGGTCCTGGCTGCGGGACAGTGTATCCAGCCATGTGGTGTGCACCATGGACACTTCACTGCTAGGGGAGGGGGAAGACACAGCTATGTTGCATACCCAGGGGATGGCCGTGAGGCAATGGGGATACATGAATTTATTACCTGTGGGGCTGTGTTGCCTATCTGGACTGCAGCCTCTCCTGACGGAAGGGGAAGGCATCAATGGGCACTTTTTGCGGACTTGGACATGTCAACGACTATTTATTGCAGAACTTTATTTATCATGCCTTTGTTTATTTATCCCCCTTTTTTATTTATTCATCCTTATTTATTTGCACTTAGTATTTATTCACTCTTTTTCTGGAAATAAAGATTTTATATTTTATAAAAAAGACAAGAAGTGGTGGTCATCTCTCACAGGCGCCACAGGCAGAGTCGGGCTCCCTGAGGCCAGCAGAGCCTTGCTTCCTGCAGCCTGTCCCACTGACAGCCTCTGTCACTGGTTGAGGGCTCTGGGCTGCTAACTGCTACCACAGGGCTGTCGGGGAGCAGTGCCTCTCCCAAACCCACCAAGCCCATGGGCAATCTCCCACCAACACCAGACCTAATGGTGCATGCCTGCCCTGGAAACATGGCGCCTGCATCACACACTCCTTGTCTGCCACCGCCCACCTGCTCCCTTCCCAGTCCTCTGCCACTGCCACGGTGTGAAAGCCACCTTCATGTGCACCCCAAGACCAACACCCCATCATGACCAACCTTCTGGCGATGCCACGGGGCTGCTTGGGGCTAAAGAGGGAGGCAGGGACAAAGCGTACGTCACAGAGGAGAGGGGGGACCAAGCAAGACCTGTGGAGGTCTGGGCAAAAAGCTGCACCTCAGCGCTAACCAACAACACACAGGAATATCAAAAAGACACACACAAAAAAAAACACCAGATGCTCAGGAACTACTCATTGTTCTCCTACAGCCACCACGGTCTTGCACTTCTTCATCCCAACACAACCTTAGTAAGCAAACAGCAGAATCCTCCAACACCACCACCCATGACAGTCCAACCCAGTCAGCACAGAACAGCACAGCATCCCACACACCACCAGCTGCTCCTTTACCTTGACCACCACCCCAAAAACACTGCCCCAGCTGCTTTACCCCAACAAGTAAGCTAGGGCAAGAAAACAACAATGCCCAGTACCTCCAAGCTCCTCCTGGAGAGGGGAAAGAGGCCGTTCTCAATGCTGTCACACCACCTCCAACGTATCACTACTGCAAAGATACTGCTCTGGGCAAAAGGAAACAGATGTCGCTTGCAACTGAGAAGTGAAGGAACAAATGTACTCAGGCACACAACACAAGCCCTCCCACAGCAGCCTCCAGCTCCTGGTCATACCATAATCCTCCTCATGTTACTCCTAATCCTGCGATCCCACAAAGGGGGGCCTGACTGACTCTGTCTTGTGAGGTAGCTGCAGAGAGCAACCCTCCTCTTAAGAACAAAACATGAGAGAAACGCAGGAAATTCCCAAATGAATTTCAAACTTCCAAAACTGAAAGGTAAGTATTATCTTTATCATTAATGTGATAAAACACCAAAAAAGTGATCAGAGAGGTCACAGAATGTCCATCCCTAGAGATGCTCAAAAGTTTCGTTCAATAACTCCCTCGGGAAACTGAGGGAAACTACCCTCAGCATCTGAAAAGACTTATTCCAAAATATATCATACAAGAATTTCAAAACATGAAATGATGCACTGAGTCATTAAAAAACACGGAAACGAAGAAACAGAGAAGTTCCTACAGTACAAGATGATTACAAAGAAAACGTATTTACCAGGCAAGAAAACCTAAAATTGAAAAAATGCAGTTGCTAATGATAAGACCTTTCTTTCACATAGCACACTGAGACACTTTTACTGAAAATTTGCTCAACTGACAAAAGCAGCAAAACTATACTAAAATATTCTTGTCTGACACTTCATCACTGAACATGAAAGACCTCAAAAGAGACTCCTCAGGAAGTTTAAAAGCGTTCAAAGAGAAGAAAGGCAAAACAAAACACTGCAAGCACTCCATCAGTCAAACTCATTCAAACCTACAAACAAAAGCCACTACCTTCAGGACAAGCCATGTTCGAGAGCTCCACAGATTCACAGAATCACAGAATCATTAAGGCTAGAAGAGACCTCCAAGATCATCTCTCTAACCAACCCCCTGTCCCCAACGTCACCCACTACACCCTGACCCTAAGCATCACATCCAACCTTTCCTTAAACACCCCCAGGGACAGTGATGACGCCACCTCCCTGGGAAACCCGGTTCAACACCTGACCACTATTTCAGAGAGGAAAAGTCTCAGAATTTCCAACCTAAACCTTTCCTGGCACAACTTGAGGCTATTCCCTCTTCCAACACTAGTTGTCTATGGGACGAGGCAAACCTGCAGCTCCCCACAACTTCCTTTCAGGTAGCTATAGAGAGCCATAAGCTCTGCCCTGCGCCTCCTCTTCTCGAGAAGAAACACCCCCAGTTCCCTCAGTCACTCCTCATTAACACTTGTGGTCCAGGCCCTTCACCAGCTTCGCAGCCCTTCTCTGGGCATGCTCCAGGGCCTTGATATCTTTCTTACAGTGAGGGCCCCAAAGCTAAACAAAGTACTCTGTTCTGTTGAGGCTGCACCTCGAGTACAGGGTGATGATCACCTCCCTAGTCCTGCTGGCCATCCTATTCCTGACACAAGCCATGATGCCATTGGTCTTCCTGGCTGCCTATGCAAGCTGCCAGTATCATTTTCAAAATATTGCAAAATGCAAAACGCAATGATGAATTACTACCAAAAAAAGAGCCAAAAAATGAAACTCAAAGAAAAACCACAAAAACTACCACAATTTCAAAAACGAAAAAAATAAACACTTGATATGGTTGGGAAACTTTACCGGAAAAAAGACATAACACACAGGAAAAAAAAAAAAAAAAGGAAGCCATAAAAAGTTCTCAGACAAAGCTCCCTGATCAACCTCTCCCCACCACTTTCACATCCTCCACACGAACACTAAGGACAGATTAACCACAACCTCCTCATCAAAAAAAAAAAAAAAACACCAAAACTAAGCCAAGGACCTCCAAAACCTGTCCCAGGCTCGGGGGAAACTCACCAACACACTTCCCTACACACCAAACTGTCTCAAAACCACTTTCACTCCCCCGCCTCCAAGTATGCCAAAAAATATCCATCACAACACGAGCCAAGGACCTACAGCTCGCGCACCGTGCTCGGGGCAACCCCAACAACACACTTCCCCTCAAACCACAACCACCCCAAACTGAAAACCACAGCCGAAAGCACCTCGATGACACGAAAGCGACGAAGGGAAAGGAAGATGCCGCACTGCATAAAGCTCGACACACGCCAGCACCCCGAGCACCAGCACCACCCAGCCCCAACAGGCTCTTGCCCAGCACAACCCAAGAGCCACCATGCCTGGGCCATCAGCTCCACCACCACCAGCCATCTACAGCGCCCTGGCCCTCCTGCTCCTCCTCACGCCTCCCGCCAACGCCTTCTCCTGCAGCCCCCTGCGCCTCCACAACAGCGCCTTCGCCTGGGACAGCCTCCAGCTCCTCCGCGACATGGCTCCCAGCCCCACACAGCCCTGCCCGCAGCAACACGCGCCTTGCTCCTTCCCGGACACCCTCCTGGACACCAACGACACGCAGCAAGCCGCACACACCGCCCTCCACCTCCTCCAACACCTCTTCGACACCCTCAGCAGCCCCAGCACCCCCGCGCACTGGCTCCACACCGCACGCCACGACCTCCTCAACCAGCTTCAGCACCACATCCACCACCTCGAGCGCTGCTTCCCAGCCGACGCCGCGCGCCTCCACAGGCGAGGGCCCCGCAACCTTCACCTCAGCATCAACAAGTACTTCGGCTGCATCCAACACTTCCTCCAGAACCACACCTACAGCCCCTGCGCATGGGACCACGTCCGCCTCGAGGCTCACGCCTGCTTCCAGCGCATCCACCGCCTCACCCGCACCATGCGCTAAGAGGAGCCCCACACGCGCACCTCTGCCCTCATGCCTCCCTTCGCCCACCACACAGGGACGCTGACAAGAACTGACCGGAGCCCAGTGGCCAACACCACCCACCCCCTCCTTATTTAACTATTTATTTCAACCATGCCTCTCATCTATTTATTAGTAACTATTTATGCAAAACAAATAAAGACCTTTTCTAAGAACCTGCCCAGTCCTACGGCAGCCCTCTCTCTGGCCCGGGGGCATCTGGACAATGCCCTCAGCTCCAGCCTTACGCTTCTGCTTAGCCCTCAAGTGCTCAGGCGCTTCCACTCAACCATCTCGGGAGAACCCCACCAACCACACTCGTCTCGCTCACTCCTCTCCCGGCCTGGCCCAGCCCGGGACACCTCTGCCAACAGTCCCTCTCCCTCTCTCTCTCCCCCCACGCCCTCGCAGCCACCACCCCCACACACTCAGCACCTCTCTCCTTTCCTTCTCCCAGCCTCCGTCAGCACAGCAGGCACAGCTCGCTCTCGCTCTCCTCCTCTCCTACAACCTCCACAGCTTCAGCCACCGCAAACCTCTCCCTCCGCCACGCCACTGACGCCCTCACCAACACCACCCAAAACCCAGCGCTCCGCTCCTCAGACAACAAGCCCCTCCACAGCCTGCTGCCCGCTCTCCTACCCCGACCCACACGGCCAGGGAGCAGCGTGGCCTTCGCGCCTGGCCAGGCGCACGGCACGCTCGCGGGCACGACACACTCACTGCTCACAGCCAACACGGCTGCACGACAGGAATCTCCTCTGTCACTCAAGCTTCTCCTCTCGGGACAACATTACGCACATCCCTCACCAAGGCACACCACCCAACCTCATCTTTTCACCTTGCTGGGGAGAAATTTAATGAAATAGAACACGGGCAGGTGGACAGTCCTGCAGCTGGGCAAGCACAGCTCCACACACCACCACAACTTGGGGACTGTCGTGCTGGAGAGCAGCGAAGGGGAAACGGACCCGCGGGTCCTGCTGGACAGCACGATGACCACCAGCCAGCTTGGGGTTGTGTGCTTGTGGCCAACAAGGCCAAAGGCATCCTGGGGCGTATTACAAGGGCTGTGCTTATCAGGTTGAGAGAGGCTCTCCTCCCCCTCTACTCTGCCCTGCTGAGACCACATCTGGAATATGCTCTGCGGTTCTCAGACCCTTACTTCAACTAAGGACACGCAACTGCTTGAGAGAGTCCAGCACAGAGCCACGAGGACCATGAAGGGACTGGAGCATCTCCCTTACCAAAAACGGCTGAGGCAGCTCGCTCTCTTCAGCTTGGAGAGGAGCACACTCGGGGGTGACCTTATTCATCTTTGTCAATGCGGGAAGGACGAGTGTCAGGAGGATGGAGCCAGGCTCTATCTACACATAGGACAAGGAGCAATGGGTGCAAGCTGGAATATTCACGTTACACCTCACGTTCCGTGTCAGTATGAGACAAAACTTCTTCACCGTGAGGCTCGCGGAGCACTGGAACAGGCTGACCACGGGAGTTGTGGAGTCCCCTTCTCTGGAGACATTCACAACCTGCCTGGATGCGCTCCTGTGCGACGTGATCTCAGTCTTCCTGCTCCGGCAGCGGGAACAGACTAGATGATCGGTCAAGGTCCCTTCTATCCCTCACATTCCGTGACTGTGTCACTCACTTCAGCAAAGCTTTCCATACTTCCTCTCACAGTAGCCTTCCGGACAAAATGGACAGCAAACTGCTCCACGAGTACACAGGACGAGAGGACAGCAACCCCCAGACAAGGCGGCCTCAGAGGCTTACACTAAACGGCCTTACAGCAGGCTGGCAGCCAGTCACTAACGGGATGCCCTAGGCCGACATTTCAGGGACGGCTCTCTCACGTGCCTTCATGAACAACCTGGATGCAGGACTCAAAGGCAGAACGAGTGACTTAGCCAACAACACTACACTCGCAGGAGGCACGCACTCCCGCAAGGACACAGAGCCCTCGCACGCACCTCTTGGCAAACCAGAGGGCTGGGCACTCGCCAACCACCTCACGGGCACCAAGACCAAGCGCTGCCTTGGGCTGCACCGGGGACGGGGCAACCCTGCCTTCACGGACACACGGGGGGGAACACAGGCCGGACAGCGGCCCCACAGAAACACATCTCAGCCTTTGGGTCAACACCAAGTGCAAGAGGAGCCAGCAGCATGCCCTGGCAGACAAAAGGGCCAGCCATTTCCTAGGCGGCCCCAGGCCCAGCCAGGGAAGGGATTGTCCCACTCTGCTCTGGGGCAGCCTCACCTCCAGCACCCTCTGCACTTCTGGGTACCACAAAACAAGGGCATAAAGCTATTGGAGAACTTCCAAAGGAGGGAAACGGAGACCTGCAGAGGTCCAGAGGGCAAGACGTGCGAGCAGTGGATCAAGTCCCTCACTTTGTTCAGCCAACAACAGCAGGCCTCATGCCGGCATGCGGCTCCTTCACGAGGGGAGCAGAGGGGCAGGCCCTGAGCTCTGCTCTCTGGGGACAGCCACAGGACCCCAGCGAACGGCACCGAGCTGCCACAAGGAAGGCTCACGCTGCCTCTTCGGAAAAGCTTCTGCACAGAGAACGTAGCTGGGCACTGCAACACGCTCCACAGGGAGGTGCTCACGGACCTCAAGGACTGCTTGGACAAGGCTCTCACAAATACACACTTCGGGCTCCTCCTGCACGGACCCACGACTTGGACTACACCATCCTGGAGGGCCCCTTCACACGCACCATATACCATGGTTCTACGCTTCTTCTTGCCTCCTGACACATTCACAGCTTTCTTCACAGCCTTCTTCCCACAAGGACCAACAAACGCCTACACGCCATGACAGAGGAAAGAGCTCCTTGCCCTTCTACTGCTTCACAAATAACCAAGAGCAAAACAAAGGGGAAAGACAGACCACCAAAAAACAAGACCAATACAACCAGCAACACAAGCACAGCACCACAGACAATGCAGTGCCCTCTCTGCACACACTTCAAGATGGACTTGATGAGCTACCATCCCTCCAGGTCTTCAAGAAACGCCTACATTCAGGACTTCATGGCAAGGGATACTGCTGGACTTTCACACAAGCTTAAGGGTTCAGCTACATGATCTTCGATGTCTTCCCCAACCTCAATGACTCCATGATGCTTGGGGGTCCTTTCATTTGCAGGACATGCTACCACAAACTCCCGCCCCATCCTAAAAAAAAAAAAAAAAACAACCACAAACACAAACCCAAGATACGGGTGATCCAACCAAGGACAAGGCACAGACGCCTTTGGGAAGCTCCATCCAGACGGACACTCTAAGCACAGGAACACAAGGGACACCTCTCCCCCAACAATTCCTGCCTACAGCAAGGCACTCGCACCAAGCAGATCACAACACCCCACACTCTGGAAACACATCGAAACCTGCAATGAACAACTGAGCTGAAAGGAAAAACGGAACACACGGGCAAAAGAAGACCAAGAAGAAAAAACCCAAACCTCACACTAGGCCATGACATAGGGAAAGTGCACCTCGGAAGGAAGAGCACTCTTGGCCAACGCTCAACTACTCTCCCTCAAGGCCAAAAGGGAAACACTACGAAAAGCACATCCGCAGCACAGCTGCGCCAGCACCCTCTCCCCAAGACTTTCACATCCCCCACACAAACACTAAGGACAGATTAACCACAACCTACTCATCAAAAAAACAAAAACAAAACAAAACACCAAAAAAAAAGCCAAGGACCTCCAAAACCTGTCCCAGGCTCGGGGGAAACTCACCAACGCACTTCCCTACACACCAAACCACCAACAACCTTGGTTCAGTCCACAGAAGACTAGCCTGAGCGAAGGACTCATGGTAGCTGCAGCTTTCTCAAGAATCTCCTCTCAAACTACCACCACGAAGCAATGGTAACACCAGATAACTCCCTTAGGTTCCATCGAAGAACCAAACTTCACAATACTTAAGGACAGAGAAACATCAACACATACAAGGGAATCCACAGGAAAAACATTAGTGGTACAAAGAAGGCAACCTGACGCTATGGCGTTGCAAAGTGAAAGAAGGCTTGGGCAGAAAGAGAAATTTCAGTGTAGCTATGACGCAAAGATGCTCGTTTAAAACAAAACGGAAACCAGAAATAGGAAACAAGCACAACATCTGTGGCACACCTTTCCCCACAGCATTGCCTTCTCAAAACCACTTTCACTCCCCTGCCTCCAAATATGCCAAAAAATATCCATCACAACACGAGCCAAGGACCTACAGCTCGCGCACCGTGCTCGGGGCAACCCCAACAACACACTTCCCCTCAAACCACAACCACCCCAAACTGAAAACCACAGCCGAAAGCACCTCGATGACACGAAAGCGACAAAGGGAAAGGAAGATGCCGCACTGCATAAAGCTCGACACACGCCAGCACCCCGAGCACCAGCACCACCCAGCCCCAACAGGCTCTTGCCCAGCACAACCCAAGAGCCACCATGCCTGGGCCATCAGCTCCACCACCACCAGCCATCTACAGCGCCCTGGCCCTCCTGCTCCTCCTCACGCCTCCCGCCAACGCCTTCTCCTGCAGCCCCCTGCGCCTCCACAACAGCGCCTTCGCCTGGGACAGCCTCCAGCTCCTCCGCGACATGGCTCCCAGCCCCACACAGCCCTGCCCGCAGCAACACGCGCCTTGCTCCTTCCCGGACACCCTCCTGGACACCAACGACACGCAGCAAGCCGCACACACCGCCCTCCACCTCCTCCAACACCTCTTCGACACCCTCAGCAGCCCCAGCACCCCCGCGCACTGGCTCCACACCGCACGCCACGACCTCCTCAACCAGCTTCAGCACCACATCCACCACCTCGAGCGCTGCTTCCCAGCCGACGCCGCGCGCCTCCACAGGCGAGGGCCCCGCAACCTTCACCTCAGCATCAACAAGTACTTCGGCTGCATCCAACACTTCCTCCAGAACCACACCTACAGCCCCTGCGCATGGGACCACGTCCGCCTCGAGGCTCACGCCTGCTTCCAGCGCATCCACCGCCTCACCCGCACCATGCGCTAAGAGGAGCCCCACACGCGCACCTCTGCCCTCATGCCTCCCTTCGCCCACCACACAGGGACGCTGACAAGAACTGACCGGAGCCCAGTGGCCAACACCACCCACCCCCTCCTTATTTAACTATTTATTTCAACCATGCCTCTCATCTATTTATTAGTAACTATTTATGCAAAACAAATAAAGACCTTTTCTAAGAACCTGCCCAGTCCTACGGCAGCCCTCTCTCTGGCCCGGGGGCATCTGGACAATGCCCTCAGCTCCAGCCTTACGCTTCTGCTTAGCCCTCAAGTGCTCAGGCGCTTCCACTCAACCATCTCGGGAGAACCCCACCAACCACACTCGTCTCGCTCACTCCTCTCCCGGCCTGGCCCAGCCCGGGACACCTCTGCCAACAGTCCCTCTCCCTCTCTCTCTCCCCCCACGCCCTCGCAGCCACCACCCCCACACACTCAGCACCTCTCTCCTTTCCTTCTCCCAGCCTCCGTCAGCACAGCAGGCACAGCTCGCTCTCGCTCTCCTCCTCTCCTACAACCTCCACAGCTTCAGCCACCGCAAACCTCTCCCTCCGCCACGCCACTGACGCCCTCACCAACACCACCCAAAACCCAGCGCTCCGCTCCTCAGACAACAAGCCCCTCCACAGCCCGCTGCCCGCTCTCCTACCCCGACCCACACGGCCAGGGAGCAGCGTGGCCTTCGCGCCTGGCCAGGCGCACGGCACGCTCGCGGGCACGACACACTCACTGCTCACAGCCAACACGGCTGCACGACAGGAATCTCCTCTGTCACTCAAGCTTCTCCTCTCGGGACAACATTACGCACATCCCTCACCAAGGCACACCACCCAACCTCATCTTTTCACCTTGCTGGGGAGAAATTTAATGAAATAGAACACGGGCAGGTGGACAGTCCTGCAGCTGGGCAAGCACAGCTCCACACACCACCACAACTTGGGGACTGTCGTGCTGGAGAGCAGCGAAGGGGAAACGGACCCGCGGGTCCTGCTGGACAGCACGATGACCACCAGCCAGCTTGGGGTTGTGTGCTTGTGGCCAACAAGGCCAAAGGCATCCTGGGGCGTATTACAAGGGCTGTGCTTATCAGGTTGAGAGAGGCTCTCCTCCCCCTCTACTCTGCCCTGCTGAGACCACATCTGGAATATGCTCTGCGGTTCTCAGACCCTTACTTCAACTAAGGACACGCAACTGCTTGAGAGAGTCCAGCACAGAGCCACGAGGACCATGAAGGGACTGGAGCATCTCCCTTACCAAAAACGGCTGAGGCAGCTCGCTCTCTTCAGCTTGGAGAGGAGCACACTCGGGGGTGACCTTATTCATCTTTGTCAATGCGGGAAGGACGAGTGTCAGGAGGATGGAGCCAGGCTCTATCTACACATAGGACAAGGAGCAATGGGTGCAAGCTGGAATATTCACGTTACACCTCACGTTCCGTGTCAGTATGAGACAAAACTTCTTCACCGTGAGGCTCGCGGAGCACTGGAACAGGCTGACCACGGGAGTTGTGGAGTCCCCTTCTCTGGAGACATTCACAACCTGCCTGGATGCGCTCCTGTGCGACGTGATCTCAGTCTTCCTGCTCCGGCAGCGGGAACAGACTAGATGATCGGTCAAGGTCCCTTCTATCCCTCACATTCCGTGACTGTGTCACTCACTTCAGCAAAGCTTTCCATACTTCCTCTCACAGTAGCCTTCCGGACAAAATGGACAGCAAACTGCTCCACGAGTACACAGGATGAGAGGACAGCAACCCCCAGACAAGGCGGCCTCAGAGGCTTACACTAAACGGCCTTACAGCAGGCTGGCAGCCAGTCACTAACGGGATGCCCTAGGCCGACATTTCAGGGACGGCTCTCTCACGTGCCTTCATGAACAACCTGGATGCAGGACTCAAAGGCAGAACGAGTGACTTAGCCAACAACACTACACTCGCAGGAGGCACGCACTCCCGCAAGGACACAGAGCCCTCGCACGCACCTCTTGGCAAACCAGAGGGCTGGGCACTCGCCAACCACCTCACGGGCACCAAGACCAAGCGCTGCCTTGGGCTGCACCGGGGACGGGGCAACCCTGCCTTCACGGACACACGGGGGGGAACACAGGCCGGACAGCGGCCCCACAGAAACACATCTCAGCCTTTGGGTCAACACCAAGTGCAAGAGGAGCCAGCAGCATGCCCTGGCAGACAAAAGGGCCAGCCATTTCCTAGGCGGCCCCAGGCCCAGCCAGGGAAGGGATTGTCCCACTCTGCTCTGGGGCAGCCTCACCTCCAGCACCCTCTGCACTTCTGGGTACCACAAAACAAGGGCATAAAGCTATTGGAGAACTTCCAAAGGAGGGAAACGGAGACCTGCAGAGGTCCAGAGGGCAAGACGTGCGAGCAGTGGATCAAGTCCCTCACTTTGTTCAGCCAACAACAGCAGGCCTCATGCCGGCATGCGGCTCCTTCACGAGGGGAGCAGAGGGGCAGGCCCTGAGCTCTGCTCTCTGGGGACAGCCACAGGACCCCAGCGAACGGCACCGAGCTGCCACAAGGAAGGCTCACGCTGCCTCTTCGGAAAAGCTTCTGCACAGAGAACGTAGCTGGGCACTGCAACACGCTCCACAGGGAGGTGCTCACGGACCTCAAGGACTGCTTGGACAAGGCTCTCACAAATACACACTTTGGGCTCCTCCTGCACGGACCCACGACTTGGACTACACCATCCTGGAGGGCCCCTTCACACGCACCATATACCATGGTTCTACGCTTCTTCTTGCCTCCTGACACATTCACAGCTTTCTTCACAGCCTTCTTCCCACAAGGACCAACAAACGCCTACACGCCATGACAGAGGAAAGAGCTCCTTGCCCTTCTACTGCTTCACAAATAACCAAGAGCAAAACAAAGGGGAAAGACAGACCACCAAAAAACAAGACCAATACAACCAGCAACACAAGCACAGCACCACAGACAATGCAGTGCCCTCTCTGCACACACTTCAAGATGGACTTGATGAGCTACCATCCCTCCAGGTCTTCAAGAAACGCCTACATTCAGGACTTCATGGCAAGGGATACTGCTGGACTTTCACACAAGCTTAAGGGTTCAGCTACATGATCTTCGATGTCTTCCCCAACCTCAATGACTCCATGATGCTTGGGGGTCCTTTCATTTGCAGGACATGCTACCACAAACTCCCGCCCCATCCTAAAAAAAAAAAAAAAAACAACCACAAACACAAACCCAAGATACGGGTGATCCAACCAAGGACAAGGCACAGACGCCTTTGGGAAGCTCCATCCAGACGGACACTCTAAGCACAGGAACACAAGGGACACCTCTCCCCCAACAATTCCTGCCTACAGCAAGGCACTCGCACCAAGCAGATCACAACACCCCACACTCTGGAAACACATCGAAACCTGCAATGAACAACTGAGCTGAAAGGAAAAACGGAACACACGGGCAAAAGAAGACCAAGAAGAAAAAACCCAAACCTCACACTAGGCCATGACATAGGGAAAGTGCACCTCGGAAGGAAGAGCACTCTTGGCCAACGCTCAACTACTCTCCCTCAAGGCCAAAAGGGAAACACTACGAAAAGCACATCCGCAGCACAGCTGCGCCAGCACCCTCTCCCCAAGACTTTCACATCCCCCACACAAACACTAAGGACAGATTAACCACAACCTACTCATCAAAAAAACAAAAACAAAACAAAACACCAAAAAAAAAGCCAAGGACCTCCAAAACCTGTCCCAGGCTCGGGGGAAACTCACCAACGCACTTCCCTACACACCAAACCACCAACAACCTTGGTTCAGTCCACAGAAGACTAGCCTGAGCGAAGGACTCATGGTAGCTGCAGCTTTCTCAAGAATCTCCTCTCAAACTACCACCACGAAGCAATGGTAACACCAGATAACTCCCTTAGGTTCCATCGAAGAACCAAACTTCACAATACTTAAGGACAGAGAAACATCAACACATACAAGGGAATCCACAGGAAAAACATTAGTGGTACAAAGAAGGCAACCTGACACTATGGCGTTGCAAAGTGAAAGAAGGCTTGGGCAGAAAGAGAAATTTCAGTGTAGCTATGACGCAAAGATGCTCGTTTAAAACAAAACGGAAACCAGAAATAGGAAACAAGCACAACATCTGTGGCACACCTTTCCCCACAGCATTGCCTTCTCAAAACCACTTTCACTCCCCTGCCTCCAAATATGCCAAAAAATATCCATCACAACACGAGCCAAGGACCTACAGCTCGCGCACCGTGCTCGGGGCAACCCCAACAACACACTTCCCCTCAAACCACAACCACCCCAAACTGAAAACCACAGCCGAAAGCACCTCGATGACACGAAAGCGACAAAGGGAAAGGAAGATGCCGCACTGCATAAAGCTCGACACACGCCAGCACCCCGAGCACCAGCACCACCCAGCCCCAACAGGCTCTTGCCCAGCACAACCCAAGAGCCACCATGCCTGGGCCATCAGCTCCACCACCACCAGCCATCTACAGCGCCCTGGCCCTCCTGCTCCTCCTCACGCCTCCCGCCAACGCCTTCTCCTGCAGCCCCCTGCGCCTCCACAACAGCGCCTTCGCCTGGGACAGCCTCCAGCTCCTCCGCGACATGGCTCCCAGCCCCACACAGCCCTGCCCGCAGCAACACGCGCCTTGCTCCTTCCCGGACACCCTCCTGGACACCAACGACACGCAGCAAGCCGCACACACCGCCCTCCACCTCCTCCAACACCTCTTCGACACCCTCAGCAGCCCCAGCACCCCCGCGCACTGGCTCCACACCGCACGCCACGACCTCCTCAACCAGCTTCAGCACCACATCCACCACCTCGAGCGCTGCTTCCCAGCCGACGCCGCGCGCCTCCACAGGCGAGGGCCCCGCAACCTTCACCTCAGCATCAACAAGTACTTCGGCTGCATCCAACACTTCCTCCAGAACCACACCTACAGCCCCTGCGCATGGGACCACGTCCGCCTCGAGGCTCACGCCTGCTTCCAGCGCATCCACCGCCTCACCCGCACCATGCGCTAAGAGGAGCCCCACACGCGCACCTCTGCCCTCATGCCTCCCTTCGCCCACCACACAGGGACGCTGACAAGAACTGACCGGAGCCCAGTGGCCAACACCACCCACCCCCTCCTTATTTAACTATTTATTTCAACCATGCCTCTCATCTATTTATTAGTAACTATTTATGCAAAACAAATAAAGACCTTTTCTAAGAACCTGCCCAGTCCTACGGCAGCCCTCTCTCTGGCCCGGGGGCATCTGGACAATGCCCTCAGCTCCAGCCTTACGCTTCTGCTTAGCCCTCCAGTGCTCAGGCGCTTCCACTCAACCATCTCGGGAGAACCCCACCAACCACACTCGTCTCGCTCACTCCTCTCCCGGCCTGGCCCAGCCCGGGACACCTCTGCCAACAGTCCCTCTCCCTCTCTCTCTCCCCCCACGCCCTCGCAGCCACCACCCCCACACACTCAGCACCTCTCTCCTTTCCTTCTCCCAGCCTCCGTCAGCACAGCAGGCACAGCTCGCTCTCGCTCTCCTCCTCTCCTACAACCTCCACAGCTTCAGCCACCGCAAACCTCTCCCTCCGCCACGCCACTGACGCCCTCACCAACACCACCCAAAACCCAGCGCTCCGCTCCTCAGACAACAAGCCCCTCCACAGCCTGCTGCCCGCTCTCCTACCCCGACCCACACGGCCAGGGAGCAGCGTGGCCTTCGCGCCTGGCCAGGCGCACGGCACGCTCGCGGGCACGACACACTCACTGCTCACAGCCAACACGGCTGCACGACAGGAATCTCCTCTGTCACTCAAGCTTCTCCTCTCGGGACAACATTACGCACATCCCTCACCAAGGCACACCACCCAACCTCATCTTTTCACCTTGCTGGGGAGAAATTTAATGAAATAGAACACGGGCAGGTGGACAGTCCTGCAGCTGGGCAAGCACAGCTCCACACACCACCACAACTTGGGGACTGTCGTGCTGGAGAGCAGCGAAGGGGAAACGGACCCGCGGGTCCTGCTGGACAGCACGATGACCACCAGCCAGCTTGGGGTTGTGTGCTTGTGGCCAACAAGGCCAAAGGCATCCTGGGGCGTATTACAAGGGCTGTGCTTATCAGGTTGAGAGAGGCTCTCCTCCCCCTCTACTCTGCCCTGCTGAGACCACATCTGGAATATGCTCTGCGGTTCTCAGACCCTTACTTCAACTAAGGACACGCAACTGCTTGAGAGAGTCCAGCACAGAGCCACGAGGACCATGAAGGGACTGGAGCATCTCCCTTACCAAAAACGGCTGAGGCAGCTCGCTCTCTTCAGCTTGGAGAGGAGCACACTCGGGGGTGACCTTATTCATCTTTGTCAATGCGGGAAGGACGAGTGTCAGGAGGATGGAGCCAGGCTCTATCTACACATAGGACAAGGAGCAATGGGTGCAAGCTGGAATATTCACGTTACACCTCACGTTCCGTGTCAGTATGAGACAAAACTTCTTCACCGTGAGGCTCGCGGAGCACTGGAACAGGCTGACCACGGGAGTTGTGGAGTCCCCTTCTCTGGAGACATTCACAACCTGCCTGGATGCGCTCCTGTGCGACGTGATCTCAGTCTTCCTGCTCCGGCAGCGGGAACAGACTAGATGATCGGTCAAGGTCCCTTCTATCCCTCACATTCCGTGACTGTGTCACTCACTTCAGCAAAGCTTTCCATACTTCCTCTCACAGTAGCCTTCCGGACAAAATGGACAGCAAACTGCTCCACGAGTACACAGGACGAGAGGACAGCAACCCCCAGACAAGGCGGCCTCAGAGGCTTACACTAAACGGCCTTACAGCAGGCTGGCAGCCAGTCACTAACGGGATGCCCTAGGCCGACATTTCAGGGACGGCTCTCTCACGTGCCTTCATGAACAACCTGGATGCAGGACTCAAAGGCAGAACGAGTGACTTAGCCAACAACACTACACTCGCAGGAGGCACGCACTCCCGCAAGGACACAGAGCCCTCGCACGCACCTCTTGGCAAACCAGAGGGCTGGGCACTCGCCAACCACCTCACGGGCACCAAGACCAAGCGCTGCCTTGGGCTGCACCGGGGACGGGGCAACCCTGCCTTCACGGACACACGGGGGGGAACACAGGCCGGACAGCGGCCCCACAGAAACACATCTCAGCCTTTGGGTCAACACCAAGTGCAAGAGGAGCCAGCAGCATGCCCTGGCAGACAAAAGGGCCAGCCATTTCCTAGGCGGCCCCAGGCCCAGCCAGGGAAGGGATTGTCCCACTCTGCTCTGGGGCAGCCTCACCTCCAGCACCCTCTGCACTTCTGGGTACCACAAAACAAGGGCATAAAGCTATTGGAGAACTTCCAAAGGAGGGAAACGGAGACCTGCAGAGGTCCAGAGGGCAAGACGTGCGAGCAGTGGATCAAGTCCCTCACTTTGTTCAGCCAACAACAGCAGGCCTCATGCCGGCATGCGGCTCCTTCACGAGGGGAGCAGAGGGGCAGGCCCTGAGCTCTGCTCTCTGGGGACAGCCACAGGACCCCAGCGAACGGCACCGAGCTGCCACAAGGAAGGCTCACGCTGCCTCTTCGGAAAAGCTTCTGCACAGAGAACGTAGCTGGGCACTGCAACACGCTCCACAGGGAGGTGCTCACGGACCTCAAGGACTGCTTGGACAAGGCTCTCACAAATACACACTTTGGGCTCCTCCTGCACGGACCCACGACTTGGACTACACCATCCTGGAGGGCCCCTTCACACGCACCATATACCATGGTTCTACGCTTCTTCTTGCCTCCTGACACATTCACAGCTTTCTTCACAGCCTTCTTCCCACAAGGACCAACAAACGCCTACACGCCATGACAGAGGAAAGAGCTCCTTGCCCTTCTACTGCTTCACAAATAACCAAGAGCAAAACAAAGGGGAAAGACAGACCACCAAAAAACAAGACCAATACAACCAGCAACACAAGCACAGCACCACAGACAATGCAGTGCCCTCTCTGCACACACTTCAAGATGGACTTGATGAGCTACCATCCCTCCAGGTCTTCAAGAAACGCCTACATTCAGGACTTCATGGCAAGGGATACTGCTGGACTTTCACACAAGCTTAAGGGTTCAGCTACATGATCTTCGATGTCTTCCCCAACCTCAATGACTCCATGATGCTTGGGGGTCCTTTCATTTGCAGGACATGCTACCACAAACTCCCGCCCCATCCTAAAAAAAAAAAAAAAAACAACCACAAACACAAACCCAAGATACGGGTGATCCAACCAAGGACAAGGCACAGACGCCTTTGGGAAGCTCCATCCAGACGGACACTCTAAGCACAGGAACACAAGGGACACCTCTCCCCCAACAATTCCTGCCTACAGCAAGGCACTCGCACCAAGCAGATCACAACACCCCACACTCTGGAAACACATCGAAACCTGCAATGAACAACTGAGCTGAAAGGAAAAACGGAACACACGGGCAAAAGAAGACCAAGAAGAAAAAACCCAAACCTCACACTAGGCCATGACATAGGGAAAGTGCACCTCGGAAGGAAGAGCACTCTTGGCCAACGCTCAACTACTCTCCCTCAAGGCCAAAAGGGAAACACTACGAAAAGCACATCCGCAGCACAGCTGCGCCAGCACCCTCTCCCCAAGACTTTCACATCCCCCACACAAACACTAAGGACAGATTAACCACAACCTACTCATCAAAAAAACAAAAACAAAACAAAACACCAAAAAAAAAGCCAAGGACCTCCAAAACCTGTCCCAGGCTCGGGGGAAACTCACCAACGCACTTCCCTACACACCAAACCACCAACAACCTTGGTTCAGTCCACAGAAGACTAGCCTGAGCGAAGGACTCATGGTAGCTGCAGCTTTCTCAAGAATCTCCTCTCAAACTACCACCACGAAGCAATGGTAACACCAGATAACTCCCTTAGGTTCCATCGAAGAACCAAACTTCACAATACTTAAGGACAGAGAAACATCAACACATACAAGGGAATCCACAGGAAAAACATTAGTGGTACAAAGAAGGCAACCTGACACTATGGCGTTGCAAAGTGAAAGAAGGCTTGGGCAGAAAGAGAAATTTCAGTGTAGCTATGACGCAAAGATGCTCGTTTAAAACAAAACGGAAACCAGAAATAGGAAACAAGCACAACATCTGTGGCACACCTTTCCCCACAGCATTGCCTTCTCAAAACCACTTTCACTCCCCTGCCTCCAAATATGCCAAAAAATATCCATCACAACACGAGCCAAGGACCTACAGCTCGCGCACCGTGCTCGGGGCAACCCCAACAACACACTTCCCCTCAAACCACAACCACCCCAAACTGAAAACCACAGCCGAAAGCACCTCGATGACACGAAAGCGACAAAGGGAAAGGAAGATGCCGCACTGCATAAAGCTCGACACACGCCAGCACCCCGAGCACCAGCACCACCCAGCCCCAACAGGCTCTTGCCCAGCACAACCCAAGAGCCACCATGCCTGGGCCATCAGCTCCACCACCACCAGCCATCTACAGCGCCCTGGCCCTCCTGCTCCTCCTCACGCCTCCCGCCAACGCCTTCTCCTGCAGCCCCCTGCGCCTCCACAACAGCGCCTTCGCCTGGGACAGCCTCCAGCTCCTCCGCGACATGGCTCCCAGCCCCACACAGCCCTGCCCGCAGCAACACGCGCCTTGCTCCTTCCCGGACACCCTCCTGGACACCAACGACACGCAGCAAGCCGCACACACCGCCCTCCACCTCCTCCAACACCTCTTCGACACCCTCAGCAGCCCCAGCACCCCCGCGCACTGGCTCCACACCGCACGCCACGACCTCCTCAACCAGCTTCAGCACCACATCCACCACCTCGAGCGCTGCTTCCCAGCCGACGCCGCGCGCCTCCACAGGCGAGGGCCCCGCAACCTTCACCTCAGCATCAACAAGTACTTCGGCTGCATCCAACACTTCCTCCAGAACCACACCTACAGCCCCTGCGCATGGGACCACGTCCGCCTCGAGGCTCACGCCTGCTTCCAGCGCATCCACCGCCTCACCCGCACCATGCGCTAAGAGGAGCCCCACACGCGCACCTCTGCCCTCATGCCTCCCTTCGCCCACCACACAGGGACGCTGACAAGAACTGACCGGAGCCCAGTGGCCAACACCACCCACCCCCTCCTTATTTAACTATTTATTTCAACCATGCCTCTCATCTATTTATTAGTAACTATTTATGCAAAACAAATAAAGACCTTTTCTAAGAACCTGCCCAGTCCTACGGCAGCCCTCTCTCTGGCCCGGGGGCATCTGGACAATGCCCTCAGCTCCAGCCTTACGCTTCTGCTTAGCCCTCAAGTGCTCAGGCGCTTCCACTCAACCATCTCGGGAGAACCCCACCAACCACACTCGTCTCGCTCACTCCTCTCCCGGCCTGGCCCAGCCCGGGACACCTCTGCCAACAGTCCCTCTCCCTCTCTCTCTCCCCCCACGCCCTCGCAGCCACCACCCCCACACACTCAGCACCTCTCTCCTTTCCTTCTCCCAGCCTCCGTCAGCACAGCAGGCACAGCTCGCTCTCGCTCTCCTCCTCTCCTACAACCTCCACAGCTTCAGCCACCGCAAACCTCTCCCTCCGCCACGCCACTGACGCCCTCACCAACACCACCCAAAACCCAGCGCTCCGCTCCTCAGACAACAAGCCCCTCCACAGCCCGCTGCCCGCTCTCCTACCCCGACCCACACGGCCAGGGAGCAGCGTGGCCTTCGCGCCTGGCCAGGCGCACGGCACGCTCGCGGGCACGACACACTCACTGCTCACAGCCAACACGGCTGCACGACAGGAATCTCCTCTGTCACTCAAGCTTCTCCTCTCGGGACAACATTACGCACATCCCTCACCAAGGCACACCACCCAACCTCATCTTTTCACCTTGCTGGGGAGAAATTTAATGAAATAGAACACGGGCAGGTGGACAGTCCTGCAGCTGGGCAAGCACAGCTCCACACACCACCACAACTTGGGGACTGTCGTGCTGGAGAGCAGCGAAGGGGAAACGGACCCGCGGGTCCTGCTGGACAGCACGATGACCACCAGCCAGCTTGGGGTTGTGTGCTTGTGGCCAACAAGGCCAAAGGCATCCTGGGGCGTATTACAAGGGCTGTGCTTATCAGGTTGAGAGAGGCTCTCCTCCCCCTCTACTCTGCCCTGCTGAGACCACATCTGGAATATGCTCTGCGGTTCTCAGACCCTTACTTCAACTAAGGACACGCAACTGCTTGAGAGAGTCCAGCACAGAGCCACGAGGACCATGAAGGGACTGGAGCATCTCCCTTACCAAAAACGGCTGAGGCAGCTCGCTCTCTTCAGCTTGGAGAGGAGCACACTCGGGGGTGACCTTATTCATCTTTGTCAATGCGGGAAGGACGAGTGTCAGGAGGATGGAGCCAGGCTCTATCTACACATAGGACAAGGAGCAATGGGTGCAAGCTGGAATATTCACGTTACACCTCACGTTCCGTGTCAGTATGAGACAAAACTTCTTCACCGTGAGGCTCGCGGAGCACTGGAACAGGCTGACCACGGGAGTTGTGGAGTCCCCTTCTCTGGAGACATTCACAACCTGCCTGGATGCGCTCCTGTGCGACGTGATCTCAGTCTTCCTGCTCCGGCAGCGGGAACAGACTAGATGATCGGTCAAGGTCCCTTCTATCCCTCACATTCCGTGACTGTGTCACTCACTTCAGCAAAGCTTTCCATACTTCCTCTCACAGTAGCCTTCCGGACAAAATGGACAGCAAACTGCTCCACGAGTACACAGGATGAGAGGACAGCAACCCCCAGACAAGGCGGCCTCAGAGGCTTACACTAAACGGCCTTACAGCAGGCTGGCAGCCAGTCACTAACGGGATGCCCTAGGCCGACATTTCAGGGACGGCTCTCTCACGTGCCTTCATGAACAACCTGGATGCAGGACTCAAAGGCAGAACGAGTGACTTAGCCAACAACACTACACTCGCAGGAGGCACGCACTCCCGCAAGGACACAGAGCCCTCGCACGCACCTCTTGGCAAACCAGAGGGCTGGGCACTCGCCAACCACCTCACGGGCACCAAGACCAAGCGCTGCCTTGGGCTGCACCGGGGACGGGGCAACCCTGCCTTCACGGACACACGGGGGGGAACACAGGCCGGACAGCGGCCCCACAGAAACACATCTCAGCCTTTGGGTCAACACCAAGTGCAAGAGGAGCCAGCAGCATGCCCTGGCAGACAAAAGGGCCAGCCATTTCCTAGGCGGCCCCAGGCCCAGCCAGGGAAGGGATTGTCCCACTCTGCTCTGGGGCAGCCTCACCTCCAGCACCCTCTGCACTTCTGGGTACCACAAAACAAGGGCATAAAGCTATTGGAGAACTTCCAAAGGAGGGAAACGGAGACCTGCAGAGGTCCAGAGGGCAAGACGTGCGAGCAGTGGATCAAGTCCCTCACTTTGTTCAGCCAACAACAGCAGGCCTCATGCCGGCATGCGGCTCCTTCACGAGGGGAGCAGAGGGGCAGGCCCTGAGCTCTGCTCTCTGGGGACAGCCACAGGACCCCAGCGAACGGCACCGAGCTGCCACAAGGAAGGCTCACGCTGCCTCTTCGGAAAAGCTTCTGCACAGAGAACGTAGCTGGGCACTGCAACACGCTCCACAGGGAGGTGCTCACGGACCTCAAGGACTGCTTGGACAAGGCTCTCACAAATACACACTTTGGGCTCCTCCTGCACGGACCCACGACTTGGACTACACCATCCTGGAGGGCCCCTTCACACGCACCATATACCATGGTTCTACGCTTCTTCTTGCCTCCTGACACATTCACAGCTTTCTTCACAGCCTTCTTCCCACAAGGACCAACAAACACCTACACGCCATGACAGAGGAAAGAGCTCCTTGCCCTTCTACTGCTTCACAAATAACCAAGAGCAAAACAAAGGGGAAAGACAGACCACCAAAAAACAAGACCAATACAACCAGCAACACAAGCACAGCACCACAGACAATGCAGTGCCCTCTCTGCACACACTTCAAGATGGACTTGATGAGCTACCATCCCTCCAGGTCTTCAAGAAACGCCTACATTCAGGACTTCATGGCAAGGGATACTGCTGGACTTTCACACAAGCTTAAGGGTTCAGCTACATGATCTTCGATGTCTTCCCCAACCTCAATGACTCCATGATGCTTGGGGGTCCTTTCATTTGCAGGACATGCTACCACAAACTCCCGCCCCATCCTAAAAAAAAAAAAAAAAACAACCACAAACACAAACCCAAGATACGGGTGATCCAACCAAGGACAAGGCACAGACGCCTTTGGGAAGCTCCATCCAGACGGACACTCTAAGCACAGGAACACAAGGGACACCTCTCCCCCAACAATTCCTGCCTACAGCAAGGCACTCGCACCAAGCAGATCACAACACCCCACACTCTGGAAACACATCGAAACCTGCAATGAACAACTGAGCTGAAAGGAAAAACGGAACACACGGGCAAAAGAAGACCAAGAAGAAAAAACCCAAACCTCACACTAGGCCATGACATAGGGAAAGTGCACCTCGGAAGGAAGAGCACTCTTGGCCAACGCTCAACTACTCTCCCTCAAGGCCAAAAGGGAAACACTACGAAAAGCACATCCGCAGCACAGCTGCGCCAGCACCCTCTCCCCAAGACTTTCACATCCCCCACACAAACACTAAGGACAGATTAACCACAACCTACTCATCAAAAAAACAAAAACAAAACAAAACACCAAAAAAAAAGCCAAGGACCTCCAAAACCTGTCCCAGGCTCGGGGGAAACTCACCAACGCACTTCCCTACACACCAAACCACCAACAACCTTGGTTCAGTCCACAGAAGACTAGCCTGAGCGAAGGACTCATGGTAGCTGCAGCTTTCTCAAGAATCTCCTCTCAAACTACCACCACGAAGCAATGGTAACACCAGATAACTCCCTTAGGTTCCATCGAAGAACCAAACTTCACAATACTTAAGGACAGAGAAACATCAACACATACAAGGGAATCCACAGGAAAAACATTAGTGGTACAAAGAAGGCAACCTGACACTATGGCGTTGCAAAGTGAAAGAAGGCTTGGGCAGAAAGAGAAATTTCAGTGTAGCTATGACGCAAAGATGCTCGTTTAAAACAAAACGGAAACCAGAAATAGGAAACAAGCACAACATCTGTGGCACACCTTTCCCCACAGCATTGCCTTCTCAAAACCACTTTCACTCCCCTGCCTCCAAATATGCCAAAAAATATCCATCACAACACGAGCCAAGGACCTACAGCTCGCGCACCGTGCTCGGGGCAACCCCAACAACACACTTCCCCTCAAACCACAACCACCCCAAACTGAAAACCACAGCCGAAAGCACCTCGATGACACGAAAGCGACAAAGGGAAAGGAAGATGCCGCACTGCATAAAGCTCGACACACGCCAGCACCCCGAGCACCAGCACCACCCAGCCCCAACAGGCTCTTGCCCAGCACAACCCAAGAGCCACCATGCCTGGGCCATCAGCTCCACCACCACCAGCCATCTACAGCGCCCTGGCCCTCCTGCTCCTCCTCACGCCTCCCGCCAACGCCTTCTCCTGCAGCCCCCTGCGCCTCCACAACAGCGCCTTCGCCTGGGACAGCCTCCAGCTCCTCCGCGACATGGCTCCCAGCCCCACACAGCCCTGCCCGCAGCAACACGCGCCTTGCTCCTTCCCGGACACCCTCCTGGACACCAACGACACGCAGCAAGCCGCACACACCGCCCTCCACCTCCTCCAACACCTCTTCGACACCCTCAGCAGCCCCAGCACCCCCGCGCACTGGCTCCACACCGCACGCCACGACCTCCTCAACCAGCTTCAGCACCACATCCACCACCTCGAGCGCTGCTTCCCAGCCGACGCCGCGCGCCTCCACAGGCGAGGGCCCCGCAACCTTCACCTCAGCATCAACAAGTACTTCGGCTGCATCCAACACTTCCTCCAGAACCACACCTACAGCCCCTGCGCATGGGACCACGTCCGCCTCGAGGCTCACGCCTGCTTCCAGCGCATCCACCGCCTCACCCGCACCATGCGCTAAGAGGAGCCCCACACGCGCACCTCTGCCCTCATGCCTCCCTTCGCCCACCACACAGGGACGCTGACAAGAACTGACCGGAGCCCAGTGGCCAACACCACCCACCCCCTCCTTATTTAACTATTTATTTCAACCATGCCTCTCATCTATTTATTAGTAACTATTTATGCAAAACAAATAAAGACCTTTTCTAAGAACCTGCCCAGTCCTACGGCAGCCCTCTCTCTGGCCCGGGGGCATCTGGACAATGCCCTCAGCTCCAGCCTTACGCTTCTGCTTAGCCCTCCAGTGCTCAGGCGCTTCCACTCAACCATCTCGGGAGAACCCCACCAACCACACTCGTCTCGCTCACTCCTCTCCCGGCCTGGCCCAGCCCGGGACACCTCTGCCAACAGTCCCTCTCCCTCTCTCTCTCCCCCCACGCCCTCGCAGCCACCACCCCCACACACTCAGCACCTCTCTCCTTTCCTTCTCCCAGCCTCCGTCAGCACAGCAGGCACAGCTCGCTCTCGCTCTCCTCCTCTCCTACAACCTCCACAGCTTCAGCCACCGCAAACCTCTCCCTCCGCCACGCCACTGACGCCCTCACCAACACCACCCAAAACCCAGCGCTCCGCTCCTCAGACAACAAGCCCCTCCACAGCCTGCTGCCCGCTCTCCTACCCCGACCCACACGGCCAGGGAGCAGCGTGGCCTTCGCGCCTGGCCAGGCGCACGGCACGCTCGCGGGCACAACACACTCACTGCTCACAGCCAACACGGCTGCACGACAGGAATCTCCTCTGTCACTCAAGCTTCTCCTCTCGGGACAACATTACGCACATCCCTCACCAAGGCACACCACCCAACCTCATCTTTTCACCTTGCTGGGGAGAAATTTAATGAAATAGAACACGGGCAGGTGGACAGTCCTGCAGCTGGGCAAGCACAGCTCCACACACCACCACAACTTGGGGACTGTCGTGCTGGAGAGCAGCGAAGGGGAAACGGACCCGCGGGTCCTGCTGGACAGCACGATGACCACCAGCCAGCTTGGGGTTGTGTGCTTGTGGCCAACAAGGCCAAAGGCATCCTGGGGCGTATTACAAGGGCTGTGCTTATCAGGTTGAGAGAGGCTCTCCTCCCCCTCTACTCTGCCCTGCTGAGACCACATCTGGAATATGCTCTGCGGTTCTCAGACCCTTACTTCAACTAAGGACACGCAACTGCTTGAGAGAGTCCAGCACAGAGCCACGAGGACCATGAAGGGACTGGAGCATCTCCCTTACCAAAAACGGCTGAGGCAGCTCGCTCTCTTCAGCTTGGAGAGGAGCACACTCGGGGGTGACCTTATTCATCTTTGTCAATGCGGGAAGGACGAGTGTCAGGAGGATGGAGCCAGGCTCTATCTACACATAGGACAAGGAGCAATGGGTGCAAGCTGGAATATTCACGTTACACCTCACGTTCCGTGTCAGTATGAGACAAAACTTCTTCACCGTGAGGCTCGCGGAGCACTGGAACAGGCTGACCACGGGAGTTGTGGAGTCCCCTTCTCTGGAGACATTCACAACCTGCCTGGATGCGCTCCTGTGCGACGTGATCTCAGTCTTCCTGCTCCGGCAGCGGGAACAGACTAGATGATCGGTCAAGGTCCCTTCTATCCCTCACATTCCGTGACTGTGTCACTCACTTCAGCAAAGCTTTCCATACTTCCTCTCACAGTAGCCTTCCGGACAAAATGGACAGCAAACTGCTCCACGAGTACACAGGACGAGAGGACAGCAACCCCCAGACAAGGCGGCCTCAGAGGCTTACACTAAACGGCCTTACAGCAGGCTGGCAGCCAGTCACTAACGGGATGCCCTAGGCCGACATTTCAGGGACGGCTCTCTCACGTGCCTTCATGAACAACCTGGATGCAGGACTCAAAGGCAGAACGAGTGACTTAGCCAACAACACTACACTCGCAGGAGGCACGCACTCCCGCAAGGACACAGAGCCCTCGCACGCACCTCTTGGCAAACCAGAGGGCTGGGCACTCGCCAACCACCTCACGGGCACCAAGACCAAGCGCTGCCTTGGGCTGCACCGGGGACGGGGCAACCCTGCCTTCACGGACACACGGGGGGGAACACAGGCCGGACAGCGGCCCCACAGAAACACATCTCAGCCTTTGGGTCAACACCAAGTGCAAGAGGAGCCAGCAGCATGCCCTGGCAGACAAAAGGGCCAGCCATTTCCTAGGCGGCCCCAGGCCCAGCCAGGGAAGGGATTGTCCCACTCTGCTCTGGGGCAGCCTCACCTCCAGCACCCTCTGCACTTCTGGGTACCACAAAACAAGGGCATAAAGCTATTGGAGAACTTCCAAAGGAGGGAAACGGAGACCTGCAGAGGTCCAGAGGGCAAGACGTGCGAGCAGTGGATCAAGTCCCTCACTTTGTTCAGCCAACAACAGCAGGCCTCATGCCGGCATGCGGCTCCTTCACGAGGGGAGCAGAGGGGCAGGCCCTGAGCTCTGCTCTCTGGGGACAGCCACAGGACCCCAGCGAACGGCACCGAGCTGCCACAAGGAAGGCTCACGCTGCCTCTTCGGAAAAGCTTCTGCACAGAGAACGTAGCTGGGCACTGCAACACGCTCCACAGGGAGGTGCTCACGGACCTCAAGGACTGCTTGGACAAGGCTCTCACAAATACACACTTTGGGCTCCTCCTGCACGGACCCACGACTTGGACTACACCATCCTGGAGGGCCCCTTCACACGCACCATATACCATGGTTCTACGCTTCTTCTTGCCTCCTGACACATTCACAGCTTTCTTCACAGCCTTCTTCCCACAAGGACCAACAAACGCCTACACGCCATGACAGAGGAAAGAGCTCCTTGCCCTTCTACTGCTTCACAAATAACCAAGAGCAAAACAAAGGGGAAAGACAGACCACCAAAAAACAAGACCAATACAACCAGCAACACAAGCACAGCACCACAGACAATGCAGTGCCCTCTCTGCACACACTTCAAGATGGACTTGATGAGCTACCATCCCTCCAGGTCTTCAAGAAACGCCTACATTCAGGACTTCATGGCAAGGGATACTGCTGGACTTTCACACAAGCTTAAGGGTTCAGCTACATGATCTTCGATGTCTTCCCCAACCTCAATGACTCCATGATGCTTGGGGGTCCTTTCATTTGCAGGACATGCTACCACAAACTCCCGCCCCATCCTAAAAAAAAAAAAAAAAACAACCACAAACACAAACCCAAGATACGGGTGATCCAACCAAGGACAAGGCACAGACGCCTTTGGGAAGCTCCATCCAGACGGACACTCTAAGCACAGGAACACAAGGGACACCTCTCCCCCAACAATTCCTGCCTACAGCAAGGCACTCGCACCAAGCAGATCACAACACCCCACACTCTGGAAACACATCGAAACCTGCAATGAACAACTGAGCTGAAAGGAAAAACGGAACACACGGGCAAAAGAAGACCAAGAAGAAAAAACCCAAACCTCACACTAGGCCATGACATAGGGAAAGTGCACCTCGGAAGGAAGAGCACTCTTGGCCAACGCTCAACTACTCTCCCTCAAGGCCAAAAGGGAAACACTACGAAAAGCACATCCGCAGCACAGCTGCGCCAGCACCCTCTCCCCAAGACTTTCACATCCCCCACACAAACACTAAGGACAGATTAACCACAACCTACTCATCAAAAAAACAAAAACAAAACAAAACACCAAAAAAAAAGCCAAGGACCTCCAAAACCTGTCCCAGGCTCGGGGGAAACTCACCAACGCACTTCCCTACACACCAAACCACCAACAACCTTGGTTCAGTCCACAGAAGACTAGCCTGAGCGAAGGACTCATGGTAGCTGCAGCTTTCTCAAGAATCTCCTCTCAAACTACCACCACGAAGCAATGGTAACACCAGATAACTCCCTTAGGTTCCATCGAAGAACCAAACTTCACAATACTTAAGGACAGAGAAACATCAACACATACAAGGGAATCCACAGGAAAAACATTAGTGGTACAAAGAAGGCAACCTGACGCTATGGCGTTGCAAAGTGAAAGAAGGCTTGGGCAGAAAGAGAAATTTCAGTGTAGCTATGACGCAAAGATGCTCGTTTAAAACAAAACGGAAACCAGAAATAGGAAACAAGCACAACATCTGTGGCACACCTTTCCCCACAGCATTGCCTTCTCAAAACCACTTTCACTCCCCTGCCTCCAAATATGCCAAAAAATATCCATCACAACACGAGCCAAGGACCTACAGCTCGCGCACCGTGCTCGGGGCAACCCCAACAACACACTTCCCCTCAAACCACAACCACCCCAAACTGAAAACCACAGCCGAAAGCACCTCGATGACACGAAAGCGACAAAGGGAAAGGAAGATGCCGCACTGCATAAAGCTCGACACACGCCAGCACCCCGAGCACCAGCACCACCCAGCCCCAACAGGCTCTTGCCCAGCACAACCCAAGAGCCACCATGCCTGGGCCATCAGCTCCACCACCACCAGCCATCTACAGCGCCCTGGCCCTCCTGCTCCTCCTCACGCCTCCCGCCAACGCCTTCTCCTGCAGCCCCCTGCGCCTCCACAACAGCGCCTTCGCCTGGGACAGCCTCCAGCTCCTCCGCGACATGGCTCCCAGCCCCACACAGCCCTGCCCGCAGCAACACGCGCCTTGCTCCTTCCCGGACACCCTCCTGGACACCAACGACACGCAGCAAGCCGCACACACCGCCCTCCACCTCCTCCAACACCTCTTCGACACCCTCAGCAGCCCCAGCACCCCCGCGCACTGGCTCCACACCGCACGCCACGACCTCCTCAACCAGCTTCAGCACCACATCCACCACCTCGAGCGCTGCTTCCCAGCCGACGCCGCGCGCCTCCACAGGCGAGGGCCCCGCAACCTTCACCTCAGCATCAACAAGTACTTCGGCTGCATCCAACACTTCCTCCAGAACCACACCTACAGCCCCTGCGCATGGGACCACGTCCGCCTCGAGGCTCACGCCTGCTTCCAGCGCATCCACCGCCTCACCCGCACCATGCGCTAAGAGGAGCCCCACACGCGCACCTCTGCCCTCATGCCTCCCTTCGCCCACCACACAGGGACGCTGACAAGAACTGACCGGAGCCCAGTGGCCAACACCACCCACCCCCTCCTTATTTAACTATTTATTTCAACCATGCCTCTCATCTATTTATTAGTAACTATTTATGCAAAACAAATAAAGACCTTTTCTAAGAACCTGCCCAGTCCTACGGCAGCCCTCTCTCTGGCCCGGGGGCATCTGGACAATGCCCTCAGCTCCAGCCTTACGCTTCTGCTTAGCCCTCAAGTGCTCAGGCGCTTCCACTCAACCATCTCGGGAGAACCCCACCAACCACACTCGTCTCGCTCACTCCTCTCCCGGCCTGGCCCAGCCCGGGACACCTCTGCCAACAGTCCCTCTCCCTCTCTCTCTCCCCCCACGCCCTCGCAGCCACCACCCCCACACACTCAGCACCTCTCTCCTTTCCTTCTCCCAGCCTCCGTCAGCACAGCAGGCACAGCTCGCTCTCGCTCTCCTCCTCTCCTACAACCTCCACAGCTTCAGCCACCGCAAACCTCTCCCTCCGCCACGCCACTGACGCCCTCACCAACACCACCCAAAACCCAGCGCTCCGCTCCTCAGACAACAAGCCCCTCCACAGCCCGCTGCCCGCTCTCCTACCCCGACCCACACGGCCAGGGAGCAGCGTGGCCTTCGCGCCTGGCCAGGCGCACGGCACGCTCGCGGGCACGACACACTCACTGCTCACAGCCAACACGGCTGCACGACAGGAATCTCCTCTGTCACTCAAGCTTCTCCTCTCGGGACAACATTACGCACATCCCTCACCAAGGCACACCACCCAACCTCATCTTTTCACCTTGCTGGGGAGAAATTTAATGAAATAGAACACGGGCAGGTGGACAGTCCTGCAGCTGGGCAAGCACAGCTCCACACACCACCACAACTTGGGGACTGTCGTGCTGGAGAGCAGCGAAGGGGAAACGGACCCGCGGGTCCTGCTGGACAGCACGATGACCACCAGCCAGCTTGGGGTTGTGTGCTTGTGGCCAACAAGGCCAAAGGCATCCTGGGGCGTATTACAAGGGCTGTGCTTATCAGGTTGAGAGAGGCTCTCCTCCCCCTCTACTCTGCCCTGCTGAGACCACATCTGGAATATGCTCTGCGGTTCTCAGACCCTTACTTCAACTAAGGACACGCAACTGCTTGAGAGAGTCCAGCACAGAGCCACGAGGACCATGAAGGGACTGGAGCATCTCCCTTACCAAAAACGGCTGAGGCAGCTCGCTCTCTTCAGCTTGGAGAGGAGCACACTCGGGGGTGACCTTATTCATCTTTGTCAATGCGGGAAGGACGAGTGTCAGGAGGATGGAGCCAGGCTCTATCTACACATAGGACAAGGAGCAATGGGTGCAAGCTGGAATATTCACGTTACACCTCACGTTCCGTGTCAGTATGAGACAAAACTTCTTCACCGTGAGGCTCGCGGAGCACTGGAACAGGCTGACCACGGGAGTTGTGGAGTCCCCTTCTCTGGAGACATTCACAACCTGCCTGGATGCGCTCCTGTGCGACGTGATCTCAGTCTTCCTGCTCCGGCAGCGGGAACAGACTAGATGATCGGTCAAGGTCCCTTCTATCCCTCACATTCCGTGACTGTGTCACTCACTTCAGCAAAGCTTTCCATACTTCCTCTCACAGTAGCCTTCCGGACAAAATGGACAGCAAACTGCTCCACGAGTACACAGGATGAGAGGACAGCAACCCCCAGACAAGGCGGCCTCAGAGGCTTACACTAAACGGCCTTACAGCAGGCTGGCAGCCAGTCACTAACGGGATGCCCTAGGCCGACATTTCAGGGACGGCTCTCTCACGTGCCTTCATGAACAACCTGGATGCAGGACTCAAAGGCAGAACGAGTGACTTAGCCAACAACACTACACTCGCAGGAGGCACGCACTCCCGCAAGGACACAGAGCCCTCGCACGCACCTCTTGGCAAACCAGAGGGCTGGGCACTCGCCAACCACCTCACGGGCACCAAGACCAAGCGCTGCCTTGGGCTGCACCGGGGACGGGGCAACCCTGCCTTCACGGACACACGGGGGGGAACACAGGCCGGACAGCGGCCCCACAGAAACACATCTCAGCCTTTGGGTCAACACCAAGTGCAAGAGGAGCCAGCAGCATGCCCTGGCAGACAAAAGGGCCAGCCATTTCCTAGGCGGCCCCAGGCCCAGCCAGGGAAGGGATTGTCCCACTCTGCTCTGGGGCAGCCTCACCTCCAGCACCCTCTGCACTTCTGGGTACCACAAAACAAGGGCATAAAGCTATTGGAGAACTTCCAAAGGAGGGAAACGGAGACCTGCAGAGGTCCAGAGGGCAAGATGTGCGAGCAGTGGATCAAGTCCCTCACTTTGTTCAGCCAACAACAGCAGGCCTCATGCCGGCATGCGGCTCCTTCACGAGGGGAGCAGAGGGGCAGGCCCTGAGCTCTGCTCTCTGGGGACAGCCACAGGACCCCAGCGAACGGCACCGAGCTGCCACAAGGAAGGCTCACGCTGCCTCTTCGGAAAAGCTTCTGCACAGAGAACGTAGCTGGGCACTGCAACACGCTCCACAGGGAGGTGCTCACGGACCTCAAGGACTGCTTGGACAAGGCTCTCACAAATACACACTTTGGGCTCCTCCTGCACGGACCCACGACTTGGACTACACCATCCTGGAGGGCCCCTTCACACGCACCATATACCATGGTTCTACGCTTCTTCTTGCCTCCTGACACATTCACAGCTTTCTTCACAGCCTTCTTCCCACAAGGACCAACAAACGCCTACACGCCATGACAGAGGAAAGAGCTCCTTGCCCTTCTACTGCTTCACAAATAACCAAGAGCAAAACAAAGGGGAAAGACAGACCACCAAAAAACAAGACCAATACAACCAGCAACACAAGCACAGCACCACAGACAATGCAGTGCCCTCTCTGCACACACTTCAAGATGGACTTGATGAGCTACCATCCCTCCAGGTCTTCAAGAAACGCCTACATTCAGGACTTCATGGCAAGGGATACTGCTGGACTTTCACACAAGCTTAAGGGTTCAGCTACATGATCTTCGATGTCTTCCCCAACCTCAATGACTCCATGATGCTTGGGGGTCCTTTCATTTGCAGGACATGCTACCACAAACTCCCGCCCCATCCTAAAAAAAAAAAAAAAAACAACCACAAACACAAACCCAAGATACGGGTGATCCAACCAAGGACAAGGCACAGACGCCTTTGGGAAGCTCCATCCAGACGGACACTCTAAGCACAGGAACACAAGGGACACCTCTCCCCCAACAATTCCTGCCTACAGCAAGGCACTCGCACCAAGCAGATCACAACACCCCACACTCCGGAAACACATCGAAACCTGCAATGAACAACTGAGCTGAAAGGAAAAACGGAACACACGGGCAAAAGAAGACCAAGAAGAAAAAACCCAAACCTCACACTAGGCCATGACATAGGGAAAGTGCACCTCGGAAGGAAGAGCACTCTTGGCCAACGCTCAACTACTCTCCCTCAAGGCCAAAAGGGAAACACTACGAAAAGCACATCCGCAGCACAGCTGCGCCAGCACCCTCTCCCCAAGACTTTCACATCCCCCACACAAACACTAAGGACAGATTAACCACAACCTCCTCATCAAAAAAACAAAAACAAAACAAAACACCAAAAAAAAAGCCAAGGACCTCCAAAACCTGTCCCAGGCTCGGGGGAAACTCACCAACGCACTTCCCTACACACCAAACCACCAACAACCTTGGTTCAGTCCACAGAAGACTAGCCTGAGCGAAGGACTCATGGTAGCTGCAGCTTTCTCAAGAATCTCCTCTCAAACTACCACCACGAAGCAATGGTAACACCAGATAACTCCCTTAGGTTCCATCGAAGAACCAAACTTCACAATACTTAAGGACAGAGAAACATCAACACATACAAGGGAATCCACAGGAAAAACATTAGTGGTACAAAGAAGGCAACCTGACACTATGGCGTTGCAAAGTGAAAGAAGGCTTGGGCAGAAAGAGAAATTTCAGTGTAGCTATGACGCAAAGATGCTCGTTTAAAACAAAACGGAAACCAGAAATAGGAAACAAGCACAACATCTGTGGCACACCTTTCCCCACAGCATTGCCTTCTCAAAACCACTTTCACTCCCCTGCCTCCAAATATGCCAAAAAATATCCATCACAACACGAGCCAAGGACCTACAGCTCGCGCACCGTGCTCGGGGCAACCCCAACAACACACTTCCCCTCAAACCACAACCACCCCAAACTGAAAACCACAGCCGAAAGCACCTCGATGACACGAAAGCGACAAAGGGAAAGGAAGATGCCGCACTGCATAAAGCTCGACACACGCCAGCACCCCGAGCACCAGCACCACCCAGCCCCAACAGGCTCTTGCCCAGCACAACCCAAGAGCCACCATGCCTGGGCCATCAGCTCCACCACCACCAGCCATCTACAGCGCCCTGGCCCTCCTGCTCCTCCTCACGCCTCCCGCCAACGCCTTCTCCTGCAGCCCCCTGCGCCTCCACAACAGCGCCTTCGCCTGGGACAGCCTCCAGCTCCTCCGCGACATGGCTCCCAGCCCCACACAGCCCTGCCCGCAGCAACACGCGCCTTGCTCCTTCCCGGACACCCTCCTGGACACCAACGACACGCAGCAAGCCGCACACACCGCCCTCCACCTCCTCCAACACCTCTTCGACACCCTCAGCAGCCCCAGCACCCCCGCGCACTGGCTCCACACCGCACGCCACGACCTCCTCAACCAGCTTCAGCACCACATCCACCACCTCGAGCGCTGCTTCCCAGCCGACGCCGCGCGCCTCCACAGGCGAGGGCCCCGCAACCTTCACCTCAGCATCAACAAGTACTTCGGCTGCATCCAACACTTCCTCCAGAACCACACCTACAGCCCCTGCGCATGGGACCACGTCCGCCTCGAGGCTCACGCCTGCTTCCAGCGCATCCACCGCCTCACCCGCACCATGCGCTAAGAGGAGCCCCACACGCGCACCTCTGCCCTCATGCCTCCCTTCGCCCACCACACAGGGACGCTGACAAGAACTGACCGGAGCCCAGTGGCCAACACCACCCACCCCCTCCTTATTTAACTATTTATTTCAACCATGCCTCTCATCTATTTATTAGTAACTATTTATGCAAAACAAATAAAGACCTTTTCTAAGAACCTGCCCAGTCCTACGGCAGCCCTCTCTCTGGCCCGGGGGCATCTGGACAATGCCCTCAGCTCCAGCCTTACGCTTCTGCTTAGCCCTCCAGTGCTCAGGCGCTTCCACTCAACCATCTCGGGAGAACCCCACCAACCACACTCGTCTCGCTCACTCCTCTCCCGGCCTGGCCCAGCCCGGGACACCTCTGCCAACAGTCCCTCTCCCTCTCTCTCTCCCCCCACGCCCTCGCAGCCACCACCCCCACACACTCAGCACCTCTCTCCTTTCCTTCTCCCAGCCTCCGTCAGCACAGCAGGCACAGCTCGCTCTCGCTCTCCTCCTCTCCTACAACCTCCACAGCTTCAGCCACCGCAAACCTCTCCCTCCGCCACGCCACTGACGCCCTCACCAACACCACCCAAAACCCAGCGCTCCGCTCCTCAGACAACAAGCCCCTCCACAGCCCGCTGCCCGCTCTCCTACCCCGACCCACACGGCCAGGGAGCAGCGTGGCCTTCGCGCCTGGCCAGGCGCACGGCACGCTCGCGGGCACGACACACTCACTGCTCACAGCCAACACGGCTGCACGACAGGAATCTCCTCTGTCACTCAAGCTTCTCCTCTCGGGACAACATTACGCACATCCCTCACCAAGGCACACCACCCAACCTCATCTTTTCACCTTGCTGGGGAGAAATTTAATGAAATAGAACACGGGCAGGTGGACAGTCCTGCAGCTGGGCAAGCACAGCTCCACACACCACCACAACTTGGGGACTGTCGTGCTGGAGAGCAGCGAAGGGGAAACGGACCCGCGGGTCCTGCTGGACAGCACGATGACCACCAGCCAGCTTGGGGTTGTGTGCTTGTGGCCAACAAGGCCAAAGGCATCCTGGGGCGTATTACAAGGGCTGTGCTTATCAGGTTGAGAGAGGCTCTCCTCCCCCTCTACTCTGCCCTGCTGAGACCACATCTGGAATATGCTCTGCGGTTCTCAGACCCTTACTTCAACTAAGGACACGCAACTGCTTGAGAGAGTCCAGCACAGAGCCACGAGGACCATGAAGGGACTGGAGCATCTCCCTTACCAAAAACGGCTGAGGCAGCTCGCTCTCTTCAGCTTGGAGAGGAGCACACTCGGGGGTGACCTTATTCATCTTTGTCAATGCGGGAAGGACGAGTGTCAGGAGGATGGAGCCAGGCTCTATCTACACATAGGACAAGGAGCAATGGGTGCAAGCTGGAATATTCACGTTACACCTCACGTTCCGTGTCAGTATGAGACAAAACTTCTTCACCGTGAGGCTCGCGGAGCACTGGAACAGGCTGACCACGGGAGTTGTGGAGTCCCCTTCTCTGGAGACATTCACAACCTGCCTGGATGCGCTCCTGTGCGACGTGATCTCAGTCTTCCTGCTCCGGCAGCGGGAACAGACTAGATGATCGGTCAAGGTCCCTTCTATCCCTCACATTCCGTGACTGTGTCACTCACTTCAGCAAAGCTTTCCATACTTCCTCTCACAGTAGCCTTCCGGACAAAATGGACAGCAAACTGCTCCACGAGTACACAGGATGAGAGGACAGCAACCCCCAGACAAGGCGGCCTCAGAGGCTTACACTAAACGGCCTTACAGCAGGCTGGCAGCCAGTCACTAACGGGATGCCCTAGGCCGACATTTCAGGGACGGCTCTCTCACGTGCCTTCATGAACAACCTGGATGCAGGACTCAAAGGCAGAACGAGTGACTTAGCCAACAACACTACACTCGCAGGAGGCACGCACTCCCGCAAGGACACAGAGCCCTCGCACGCACCTCTTGGCAAACCAGAGGGCTGGGCACTCGCCAACCACCTCACGGGCACCAAGACCAAGCGCTGCCTTGGGCTGCACCGGGGACGGGGCAACCCTGCCTTCACGGACACACGGGGGGGAACACAGGCCGGACAGCGGCCCCACAGAAACACATCTCAGCCTTTGGGTCAACACCAAGTGCAAGAGGAGCCAGCAGCATGCCCTGGCAGACAAAAGGGCCAGCCATTTCCTAGGCGGCCCCAGGCCCAGCCAGGGAAGGGATTGTCCCACTCTGCTCTGGGGCAGCCTCACCTCCAGCACCCTCTGCACTTCTGGGTACCACAAAACAAGGGCATAAAGCTATTGGAGAACTTCCAAAGGAGGGAAACGGAGACCTGCAGAGGTCCAGAGGGCAAGACGTGCGAGCAGTGGATCAAGTCCCTCACTTTGTTCAGCCAACAACAGCAGGCCTCATGCCGGCATGCGGCTCCTTCACGAGGGGAGCAGAGGGGCAGGCCCTGAGCTCTGCTCTCTGGGGACAGCCACAGGACCCCAGCGAACGGCACCGAGCTGCCACAAGGAAGGCTCACGCTGCCTCTTCGGAAAAGCTTCTGCACAGAGAACGTAGCTGGGCACTGCAACACGCTCCACAGGGAGGTGCTCACGGACCTCAAGGACTGCTTGGACAAGGCTCTCACAAATACACACTTTGGGCTCCTCCTGCACGGACCCACGACTTGGACTACACCATCCTGGAGGGCCCCTTCACACGCACCATATACCATGGTTCTACGCTTCTTCTTGCCTCCTGACACATTCACAGCTTTCTTCACAGCCTTCTTCCCACAAGGACCAACAAACGCCTACACGCCATGACAGAGGAAAGAGCTCCTTGCCCTTCTACTGCTTCACAAATAACCAAGAGCAAAACAAAGGGGAAAGACAGACCACCAAAAAACAAGACCAATACAACCAGCAACACAAGCACAGCACCACAGACAATGCAGTGCCCTCTCTGCACACACTTCAAGATGGACTTGATGAGCTACCATCCCTCCAGGTCTTCAAGAAACGCCTACATTCAGGACTTCATGGCAAGGGATACTGCTGGACTTTCACACAAGCTTAAGGGTTCAGCTACATGATCTTCGATGTCTTCCCCAACCTCAATGACTCCATGATGCTTGGGGGTCCTTTCATTTGCAGGACATGCTACCACAAACTCCCGCCCCATCCTAAAAAAAAAAAAAAAAACAACCACAAACACAAACCCAAGATACGGGTGATCCAACCAAGGACAAGGCACAGACGCCTTTGGGAAGCTCCATCCAGACGGACACTCTAAGCACAGGAACACAAGGGACACCTCTCCCCCAACAATTCCTGCCTACAGCAAGGCACTCGCACCAAGCAGATCACAACACCCCACACTCCGGAAACACATCGAAACCTGCAATGAACAACTGAGCTGAAAGGAAAAACGGAACACACGGGCAAAAGAAGACCAAGAAGAAAAAACCCAAACCTCACACTAGGCCATGACATAGGGAAAGTGCACCTCGGAAGGAAGAGCACTCTTGGCCAACGCTCAACTACTCTCCCTCAAGGCCAAAAGGGAAACACTACGAAAAGCACATCCGCAGCACAGCTGCGCCAGCACCCTCTCCCCAAGACTTTCACATCCCCCACACAAACACTAAGGACAGATTAACCACAACCTCCTCATCAAAAAAACAAAAACAAAACAAAACACCAAAAAAAAGCCAAGGACCTCCAAAACCTGTCCCAGGCTCGGGGGAAACTCACCAACGCACTTCCCTACACACCAAACCACCAACAACCTTGGTTCAGTCCACAGAAGACTAGCCTGAGCGAAGGACTCATGGTAGCTGCAGCTTTCTCAAGAATCTCCTCTCAAACTACCACCACGAAGCAATGGTAACACCAGATAACTCCCTTAGGTTCCATCGAAGAACCAAACTTCACAATACTTAAGGACAGAGAAACATCAACACATACAAGGGAATCCACAGGAAAAACATTAGTGGTACAAAGAAGGCAACCTGACACTATGGCGTTGCAAAGTGAAAGAAGGCTTGGGCAGAAAGAGAAATTTCAGTGTAGCTATGACGCAAAGATGCTCGTTTAAAACAAAACGGAAACCAGAAATAGGAAACAAGCACAACATCTGTGGCACACCTTTCCCCACAGCATTGCCTTCTCAAAACCACTTTCACTCCCCTGCCTCCAAATATGCCAAAAAATATCCATCACAACACGAGCCAAGGACCTACAGCTCGCGCACCGTGCTCGGGGCAACCCCAACAACACACTTCCCCTCAAACCACAACCACCCCAAACTGAAAACCACAGCCGAAAGCACCTCGATGACACGAAAGCGACAAAGGGAAAGGAAGATGCCGCACTGCATAAAGCTCGACACACGCCAGCACCCCGAGCACCAGCACCACCCAGCCCCAACAGGCTCTTGCCCAGCACAACCCAAGAGCCACCATGCCTGGGCCATCAGCTCCACCACCACCAGCCATCTACAGCGCCCTGGCCCTCCTGCTCCTCCTCACGCCTCCCGCCAACGCCTTCTCCTGCAGCCCCCTGCGCCTCCACAACAGCGCCTTCGCCTGGGACAGCCTCCAGCTCCTCCGCGACATGGCTCCCAGCCCCACACAGCCCTGCCCGCAGCAACACGCGCCTTGCTCCTTCCCGGACACCCTCCTGGACACCAACGACACGCAGCAAGCCGCACACACCGCCCTCCACCTCCTCCAACACCTCTTCGACACCCTCAGCAGCCCCAGCACCCCCGCGCACTGGCTCCACACCGCACGCCACGACCTCCTCAACCAGCTTCAGCACCACATCCACCACCTCGAGCGCTGCTTCCCAGCCGACGCCGCGCGCCTCCACAGGCGAGGGCCCCGCAACCTTCACCTCAGCATCAACAAGTACTTCGGCTGCATCCAACACTTCCTCCAGAACCACACCTACAGCCCCTGCGCATGGGACCACGTCCGCCTCGAGGCTCACGCCTGCTTCCAGCGCATCCACCGCCTCACCCGCACCATGCGCTAAGAGGAGCCCCACACGCGCACCTCTGCCCTCATGCCTCCCTTCGCCCACCACACAGGGACGCTGACAAGAACTGACCGGAGCCCAGTGGCCAACACCACCCACCCCCTCCTTATTTAACTATTTATTTCAACCATGCCTCTCATCTATTTATTAGTAACTATTTATGCAAAACAAATAAAGACCTTTTCTAAGAACCTGCCCAGTCCTACGGCAGCCCTCTCTCTGGCCCGGGGGCATCTGGACAATGCCCTCAGCTCCAGCCTTACGCTTCTGCTTAGCCCTCCAGTGCTCAGGCGCTTCCACTCAACCATCTCGGGAGAACCCCACCAACCACACTCGTCTCGCTCACTCCTCTCCCGGCCTGGCCCAGCCCGGGACACCTCTGCCAACAGTCCCTCTCCCTCTCTCTCTCCCCCCACGCCCTCGCAGCCACCACCCCCACACACTCAGCACCTCTCTCCTTTCCTTCTCCCAGCCTCCGTCAGCACAGCAGGCACAGCTCGCTCTCGCTCTCCTCCTCTCCTACAACCTCCACAGCTTCAGCCACCGCAAACCTCTCCCTCCGCCACGCCACTGACGCCCTCACCAACACCACCCAAAACCCAGCGCTCCGCTCCTCAGACAACAAGCCCCTCCACAGCCCGCTGCCCGCTCTCCTACCCCGACCCACACGGCCAGGGAGCAGCGTGGCCTTCGCGCCTGGCCAGGCGCACGGCACGCTCGCGGGCACGACACACTCACTGCTCACAGCCAACACGGCTGCACGACAGGAATCTCCTCTGTCACTCAAGCTTCTCCTCTCGGGACAACATTACGCACATCCCTCACCAAGGCACACCACCCAACCTCATCTTTTCACCTTGCTGGGGAGAAATTTAATGAAATAGAACACGGGCAGGTGGACAGTCCTGCAGCTGGGCAAGCACAGCTCCACACACCACCACAACTTGGGGACTGTCGTGCTGGAGAGCAGCGAAGGGGAAACGGACCCGCGGGTCCTGCTGGACAGCACGATGACCACCAGCCAGCTTGGGGTTGTGTGCTTGTGGCCAACAAGGCCAAAGGCATCCTGGGGCGTATTACAAGGGCTGTGCTTATCAGGTTGAGAGAGGCTCTCCTCCCCCTCTACTCTGCCCTGCTGAGACCACATCTGGAATATGCTCTGCGGTTCTCAGACCCTTACTTCAACTAAGGACACGCAACTGCTTGAGAGAGTCCAGCACAGAGCCACGAGGACCATGAAGGGACTGGAGCATCTCCCTTACCAAAAACGGCTGAGGCAGCTCGCTCTCTTCAGCTTGGAGAGGAGCACACTCGGGGGTGACCTTATTCATCTTTGTCAATGCGGGAAGGACGAGTGTCAGGAGGATGGAGCCAGGCTCTATCTACACATAGGACAAGGAGCAATGGGTGCAAGCTGGAATATTCACGTTACACCTCACGTTCCGTGTCAGTATGAGACAAAACTTCTTCACCGTGAGGCTCGCGGAGCACTGGAACAGGCTGACCACGGGAGTTGTGGAGTCCCCTTCTCTGGAGACATTCACAACCTGCCTGGATGCGCTCCTGTGCGACGTGATCTCAGTCTTCCTGCTCCGGCAGCGGGAACAGACTAGATGATCGGTCAAGGTCCCTTCTATCCCTCACATTCCGTGACTGTGTCACTCACTTCAGCAAAGCTTTCCATACTTCCTCTCACAGTAGCCTTCCGGACAAAATGGACAGCAAACTGCTCCACGAGTACACAGGATGAGAGGACAGCAACCCCCAGACAAGGCGGCCTCAGAGGCTTACACTAAACGGCCTTACAGCAGGCTGGCAGCCAGTCACTAACGGGATGCCCTAGGCCGACATTTCAGGGACGGCTCTCTCACGTGCCTTCATGAACAACCTGGATGCAGGACTCAAAGGCAGAACGAGTGACTTAGCCAACAACACTACACTCGCAGGAGGCACGCACTCCCGCAAGGACACAGAGCCCTCGCACGCACCTCTTGGCAAACCAGAGGGCTGGGCACTCGCCAACCACCTCACGGGCACCAAGACCAAGCGCTGCCTTGGGCTGCACCGGGGACGGGGCAACCCTGCCTTCACGGACACACGGGGGGGAACACAGGCCGGACAGCGGCCCCACAGAAACACATCTCAGCCTTTGGGTCAACACCAAGTGCAAGAGGAGCCAGCAGCATGCCCTGGCAGACAAAAGGGCCAGCCATTTCCTAGGCGGCCCCAGGCCCAGCCAGGGAAGGGATTGTCCCACTCTGCTCTGGGGCAGCCTCACCTCCAGCACCCTCTGCACTTCTGGGTACCACAAAACAAGGGCATAAAGCTATTGGAGAACTTCCAAAGGAGGGAAACGGAGACCTGCAGAGGTCCAGAGGGCAAGACGTGCGAGCAGTGGATCAAGTCCCTCACTTTGTTCAGCCAACAACAGCAGGCCTCATGCCGGCATGCGGCTCCTTCACGAGGGGAGCAGAGGGGCAGGCCCTGAGCTCTGCTCTCTGGGGACAGCCACAGGACCCCAGTGAACGGCACCGAGCTGCCACAAGGAAGGCTCACGCTGCCTCTTCGGAAAAGCTTCTGCACAGAGAACGTAGCTGGGCACTGCAACACGCTCCACAGGGAGGTGCTCACGGACCTCAAGGACTGCTTGGACAAGGCTCTCACAAATACACACTTTGGGCTCCTCCTGCACGGACCCACGACTTGGACTACACCATCCTGGAGGGCCCCTTCACACGCACCATATACCATGGTTCTACGCTTCTTCTTGCCTCCTGACACATTCACAGCTTTCTTCACAGCCTTCTTCCCACAAGGACCAACAAACGCCTACACGCCATGACAGAGGAAAGAGCTCCTTGCCCTTCTACTGCTTCACAAATAACCAAGAGCAAAACAAAGGGGAAAGACAGACCACCAAAAAACAAGACCAATACAACCAGCAACACAAGCACAGCACCACAGACAATGCAGTGCCCTCTCTGCACACACTTCAAGATGGACTTGATGAGCTACCATCCCTCCAGGTCTTCAAGAAACGCCTACATTCAGGACTTCATGGCAAGGGATACTGCTGGACTTTCACACAAGCTTAAGGGTTCAGCTACATGATCTTCGATGTCTTCCCCAACCTCAATGACTCCATGATGCTTGGGGGTCCTTTCATTTGCAGGACATGCTACCACAAACTCCCGCCCCATCCTAAAAAAAAAAAAAAAAACAACCACAAACACAAACCCAAGATACGGGTGATCCAACCAAGGACAAGGCACAGACGCCTTTGGGAAGCTCCATCCAGACGGACACTCTAAGCACAGGAACACAAGGGACACCTCTCCCCCAACAATTCCTGCCTACAGCAAGGCACTCGCACCAAGCAGATCACAACACCCCACACTCCGGAAACACATCGAAACCTGCAATGAACAACTGAGCTGAAAGGAAAAACGGAACACACGGGCAAAAGAAGACCAAGAAGAAAAAACCCAAACCTCACACTAGGCCATGACATAGGGAAAGTGCACCTCGGAAGGAAGAGCACTCTTGGCCAACGCTCAACTACTCTCCCTCAAGGCCAAAAGGGAAACACTACGAAAAGCACATCCGCAGCACAGCTGCGCCAGCACCCTCTCCCCAAGACTTTCACATCCCCCACACAAACACTAAGGACAGATTAACCACAACCTCCTCATCAAAAAAACAAAAACAAAACAAAACACCAAAAAAAAGCCAAGGACCTCCAAAACCTGTCCCAGGCTCGGGGGAAACTCACCAACGCACTTCCCTACACACCAAACCACCAACAACCTTGGTTCAGTCCACAGAAGACTAGCCTGAGCGAAGGACTCATGGTAGCTGCAGCTTTCTCAAGAATCTCCTCTCAAACTACCACCACGAAGCAATGGTAACACCAGATAACTCCCTTAGGTTCCATCGAAGAACCAAACTTCACAATACTTAAGGACAGAGAAACATCAACACATACAAGGGAATCCACAGGAAAAACATTAGTGGTACAAAGAAGGCAACCTGACACTATGGCGTTGCAAAGTGAAAGAAGGCTTGGGCAGAAAGAGAAATTTCAGTGTAGCTATGACGCAAAGATGCTCGTTTAAAACAAAACGGAAACCAGAAATAGGAAACAAGCACAACATCTGTGGCACACCTTTCCCCACAGCACTGCCTTCTCAAAACCACTTTCACTCCCCTGCCTCCAAATATGCCAAAAAATATCCATCACAACACGAGCCAAGGACCTACAGCTCGCGCACCGTGCTCGGGGCAACCCCAACAACACACTTCCCCTCAAACCACAACCACCCCAAACTGAAAACCACAGCCGAAAGCACCTCGATGACACGAAAGCGACGAAGGGAAAGGAAGATGCCGCACTGCATAAAGCTCGACACACGCCAGCACCCCAAGCACCAGCACCACCCAGCCCCAACAGGCTCTTGCCCAGCACAACCCAAGAGCCACCATGCCTGGGCCATCAGCTCCACCACCACCAGCCATCTACAGCGCCCTGGCCCTCCTGCTCCTCTTCACGCCTCCCGCCAACGCCTTCTCCTGCAGCCCCCTGCGCCTCCACAACAGCGCCTTCGCCTGGGACAGCCTCCAGCTCCTCCGCGACATGGCTCCCAGCCCCACACAGCCCTGCCCGCAGCAACACGCGCCTTGCTCCTTCCCGGACACCCTCCTGGACACCAACGACACGCAGCAAGCCGCACACACCGCCCTCCACCTCCTCCAACACCTCTTCGACACCCTCAGCAGCCCCAGCACCCCCGCGCACTGGCTCCACACCGCACGCCACGACCTCCTCAACCAGCTTCAGCACCACATCCACCACCTCGAGCGCTGCTTCCCAGCCGACGCCGCGCGCCTCCACAGGCGAGGGCCCCGCAACCTTCACCTCAGCATCAACAAGTACTTCGGCTGCATCCAACACTTCCTCCAGAACCACACCTACAGCCCCTGCGCATGGGACCACGTCCGCCTCGAGGCTCACGCCTGCTTCCAGCGCATCCACCGCCTCACCCGCACCATGCGCTAAGAGGAGCCCCACACGCGCACCTCTGCCCTCATGCCTCCCTTCGCCCACCACACAGGGACGCTGACAAGAACTGACCGGAGCCCAGTGGCCAACACCACCCACCCCCTCCTTATTTAACTATTTATTTCAACCATGCCTCTCATCTATTTATTAGTAACTATTTATGCAAAACAAATAAAGACCTTTTCTAAGAACCTGCCCAGTCCTACGGCAGCCCTCTCTCTGGCCCGGGGGCATCTGGACAATGCCCTCAGCTCCAGCCTTACGCTTCTGCTTAGCCCTCCAGTGCTCAGGCGCTTCCACTCAACCATCTCGGGAGAACCCCACCAACCACACTCGTCTCGCTCACTCCTCTCCCGGCCTGGCCCAGCCCGGGACACCTCTGCCAACAGTCCCTCTCCCTCTCTCTCTCCCCCCACGCCCTCGCAGCCACCACCCCCACACACTCAGCACCTCTCTCCTTTCCTTCTCCCAGCCTCCGTCAGCACAGCAGGCACAGCTCGCTCTCGCTCTCCTCCTCTCCTACAACCTCCACAGCTTCAGCCACCGCAAACCTCTCCCTCCGCCACGCCACTGACGCCCTCACCAACACCACCCAAAACCCAGCGCTCCGCTCCTCAGACAACAAGCCCCTCCACAGCCCGCTGCCCGCTCTCCTACCCCGACCCACACGGCCAGGGAGCAGCGTGGCCTTCGCGCCTGGCCAGGCGCACGGCACGCTCGCGGGCACGACACACTCACTGCTCACAGCCAACACGGCTGCACGACAGGAATCTCCTCTGTCACTCAAGCTTCTCCTCTCGGGACAACATTACGCACATCCCTCACCAAGGCACACCACCCAACCTCATCTTTTCACCTTGCTGGGGAGAAATTTAATGAAATAGAACACGGGCAGGTGGACAGTCCTGCAGCTGGGCAAGCACAGCTCCACACACCACCACAACTTGGGGACTGTCGTGCTGGAGAGCAGCGAAGGGGAAACGGACCCGCGGGTCCTGCTGGACAGCACGATGACCACCAGCCAGCTTGGGGTTGTGTGCTTGTGGCCAACAAGGCCAAAGGCATCCTGGGGCGTATTACAAGGGCTGTGCTTATCAGGTTGAGAGAGGCTCTCCTCCCCCTCTACTCTGCCCTGCTGAGACCACATCTGGAATATGCTCTGCGGTTCTCAGACCCTTACTTCAACTAAGGACACGCAACTGCTTGAGAGAGTCCAGCACAGAGCCACGAGGACCATGAAGGGACTGGAGCATCTCCCTTACCAAAAACGGCTGAGGCAGCTCGCTCTCTTCAGCTTGGAGAGGAGCACACTCGGGGGTGACCTTATTCATCTTTGTCAATGCGGGAAGGACGAGTGTCAGGAGGATGGAGCCAGGCTCTATCTACACATAGGACAAGGAGCAATGGGTGCAAGCTGGAATATTCACGTTACACCTCACGTTCCGTGTCAGTATGAGACAAAACTTCTTCACCGTGAGGCTCGCGGAGCACTGGAACAGGCTGACCACGGGAGTTGTGGAGTCCCCTTCTCTGGAGACATTCACAACCTGCCTGGATGCGCTCCTGTGCGACGTGATCTCAGTCTTCCTGCTCCGGCAGCGGGAACAGACTAGATGATCGGTCAAGGTCCCTTCTATCCCTCACATTCCGTGACTGTGTCACTCACTTCAGCAAAGCTTTCCATACTTCCTCTCACAGTAGCCTTCCGGACAAAATGGACAGCAAACTGCTCCACGAGTACACAGGACGAGAGGACAGCAACCCCCAGACAAGGCGGCCTCAGAGGCTTACACTAAACGGCCTTACAGCAGGCTGGCAGCCAGTCACTAACGGGATGCCCTAGGCCGACATTTCAGGGACGGCTCTCTCACGTGCCTTCATGAACAACCTGGATGCAGGACTCAAAGGCAGAACGAGTGACTTAGCCAACAACACTACACTCGCAGGAGGCACGCACTCCCGCAAGGACACAGAGCCCTCGCACGCACCTCTTGGCAAACCAGAGGGCTGGGCACTCGCCAACCACCTCACGGGCACCAAGACCAAGCGCTGCCTTGGGCTGCACCGGGGACGGGGCAACCCTGCCTTCACGGACACACGGGGGGGAACACAGGCCGGACAGCGGCCCCACAGAAACACATCTCAGCCTTTGGGTCAACACCAAGTGCAAGAGGAGCCAGCAGCATGCCCTGGCAGACAAAAGGGCCAGCCATTTCCTAGGCGGCCCCAGGCCCAGCCAGGGAAGGGATTGTCCCACTCTGCTCTGGGGCAGCCTCACCTCCAGCACCCTCTGCACTTCTGGGTACCACAAAACAAGGGCATAAAGCTATTGGAGAACTTCCAAAGGAGGGAAACGGAGACCTGCAGAGGTCCAGAGGGCAAGATGTGCGAGCAGTGGATCAAGTCCCTCACTTTGTTCAGCCAACAACAGCAGGCCTCATGCCGGCATGCGGCTCCTTCACGAGGGGAGCAGAGGGGCAGGCCCTGAGCTCTGCTCTCTGGGGACAGCCACAGGACCCCAGTGAACGGCACCGAGCTGCCACAAGGAAGGCTCACGCTGCCTCTTCGGAAAAGCTTCTGCACAGAGAACGTAGCTGGGCACTGCAACACGCTCCACAGGGAGGTGCTCACGGACCTCAAGGACTGCTTGGACAAGGCTCTCACAAATACACACTTTGGGCTCCTCCTGCACGGACCCACGACTTGGACTACACCATCCTGGAGGGCCCCTTCACACGCACCATATACCATGGTTCTACGCTTCTTCTTGCCTCCTGACACATTCACAGCTTTCTTCACAGCCTTCTTCCCACAAGGACCAACAAACGCCTACACGCCATGACAGAGGAAAGAGCTCCTTGCCCTTCTACTGCTTCACAAATAACCAAGAGCAAAACAAAGGGGAAAGACAGACCACCAAAAAACAAGACCAATACAACCAGCAACACAAGCACAGCACCACAGACAATGCAGTGCCCTCTCTGCACACACTTCAAGATGGACTTGATGAGCTACCATCCCTCCAGGTCTTCAAGAAACGCCTACATTCAGGACTTCATGGCAAGGGATACTGCTGGACTTTCACACAAGCTTAAGGGTTCAGCTACATGATCTTCGATGTCTTCCCCAACCTCAATGACTCCATGATGCTTGGGGGTCCTTTCATTTGCAGGACATGCTACCACAAACTCCCGCCCCATCCTAAAAAAAAAAAAAAAACAACCACAAACACAAACCCAAGATACGGGTGATCCAACCAAGGACAAGGCACAGACGCCTTTGGGAAGCTCCATCCAGACGGACACTCTAAGCACAGGAACACAAGGGACACCTCTCCCCCAACAATTCCTGCCTACAGCAAGGCACTCGCACCAAGCAGATCACAACACCCCACACTCTGGAAACACATCGAAACCTGCAATGAACAACTGAGCTGAAAGGAAAAACGGAACACACGGGCAAAAGAAGACCAAGAAGAAAAAACCCAAACCTCACACTAGGCCATGACATAGGGAAAGTGCACCTCGGAAGGAAGAGCACTCTTGGCCAACGCTCAACTACTCTCCCTCAAGGCCAAAAGGGAAACACTACGAAAAGCACATCCGCAGCACAGCTGCGCCAGCACCCTCTCCCCAAGACTTTCACATCCCCCACACAAACACTAAGGACAGATTAACCACAACCTACTCATCAAAAAAACAAAAACAAAACAAAACACCAAAAAAAAAGCCAAGGACCTCCAAAACCTGTCCCAGGCTCGGGGGAAACTCACCAACGCACTTCCCTACACACCAAACCACCAACAACCTTGGTTCAGTCCACAGAAGACTAGCCTGAGCGAAGGACTCATGGTAGCTGCAGCTTTCTCAAGAATCTCCTCTCAAACTACCACCACGAAGCAATGGTAACACCAGATAACTCCCTTAGGTTCCATCGAAGAACCAAACTTCACAATACTTAAGGACAGAGAAACATCAACACATACAAGGGAATCCACAGGAAAAACATTAGTGGTACAAAGAAGGCAACCTGACACTATGGCGTTGCAAAGTGAAAGAAGGCTTGGGCAGAAAGAGAAATTTCAGTGTAGCTATGACGCAAAGATGCTCGTTTAAAACAAAACGGAAACCAGAAATAGGAAACAAGCACAACATCTGTGGCACACCTTTCCCCACAGCATTGCCTTCTCAAAACCACTTTCACTCCCCCGCCTCCAAATATGCCAAAAAATATCCATCACAACACGAGCCAAGGACCTACAGCTCGCGCACCGTGCTCGGGGCAACCCCAACAACACACTTCCCCTCAAACCACAACCACCCCAAACTGAAAACCACAGCCGAAAGCACCTCGATGACACGAAAGCGACGAAGGGAAAGGAAGATGCCGCACTGCATAAAGCTCGACACACGCCAGCACCCCGAGCACCAGCACCACCCAGCCCCAACAGGCTCTTGCCCAGCACAACCCAAGAGCCACCATGCCTGGGCCATCAGCTCCAGCACCACCAGCCATCTACAGCGCCCTGGCCCTCCTGCTCCTCTTCACGCCTCCCGCCAACGCCTTCTCCTGCAGCCCCCTGCGCCTCCACAACAGCGCCTTCGCCTGGGACAGCCTCCAGCTCCTCCGCGACATGGCTCCCAGCCCCACACAGCCCTGCCCGCAGCAACACGCGCCTTGCTCCTTCCCGGACACCCTCCTGGACACCAACGACACGCAGCAAGCCGCACACACCGCCCTCCACCTCCTCCAACACCTCTTCGACACCCTCAGCAGCCCCAGCACCCCCGCGCACTGGCTCCACACCGCACGCCACGACCTCCTCAACCAGCTTCAGCACCACATCCACCACCTCGAGCGCTGCTTCCCAGCCGACGCCGCGCGCCTCCACAGGCGAGGGCCCCGCAACCTTCACCTCAGCATCAACAAGTACTTCGGCTGCATCCAACACTTCCTCCAGAACCACACCTACAGCCCCTGCGCATGGGACCACGTCCGCCTCGAGGCTCACGCCTGCTTCCAGCGCATCCACCGCCTCACCCGCACCATGCGCTAAGAGGAGCCCCACACGCGCACCTCTGCCCTCATGCCTCCCTTCGCCCACCACACAGGGACGCTGACAAGAACTGACCGGAGCCCAGTGGCCAACACCACCCACCCCCTCCTTATTTAACTATTTATTTCAACCATGCCTCTCATCTATTTATTAGTAACTATTTATGCAAAACAAATAAAGACCTTTTCTAAGAACCTGCCCAGTCCTACGGCAGCCCTCTCTCTGGCCCGGGGGCATCTGGACAATGCCCTCAGCTCCAGCCTTACGCTTCTGCTTAGCCCTCCAGTGCTCAGGCGCTTCCACTCAACCATCTCGGGAGAACCCCACCAACCACACTCGTCTCGCTCACTCCTCTCCCGGCCTGGCCCAGCCCGGGACACCTCTGCCAACAGTCCCTCTCCCTCTCTCTCTCCCCCCACGCCCTCGCAGCCACCACCCCCACACACTCAGCACCTCTCTCCTTTCCTTCTCCCAGCCTCCGTCAGCACAGCAGGCACAGCTCGCTCTCGCTCTCCTCCTCTCCTACAACCTCCACAGCTTCAGCCACCGCAAACCTCTCCCTCCGCCACGCCACTGACGCCCTCACCAACACCACCCAAAACCCAGCGCTCCGCTCCTCAGACAACAAGCCCCTCCACAGCCCGCTGCCCGCTCTCCTACCCCGACCCACACGGCCAGGGAGCAGCGTGGCCTTCGCGCCTGGCCAGGCGCACGGCACGCTCGCGGGCACGACACACTCACTGCTCACAGCCAACACGGCTGCACGACAGGAATCTCCTCTGTCACTCAAGCTTCTCCTCTCGGGACAACATTACGCACATCCCTCACCAAGGCACACCACCCAACCTCATCTTTTCACCTTGCTGGGGAGAAATTTAATGAAATAGAACACGGGCAGGTGGACAGTCCTGCAGCTGGGCAAGCACAGCTCCACACACCACCACAACTTGGGGACTGTCGTGCTGGAGAGCAGCGAAGGGGAAACGGACCCGCGGGTCCTGCTGGACAGCACGATGACCACCAGCCAGCTTGGGGTTGTGTGCTTGTGGCCAACAAGGCCAAAGGCATCCTGGGGCGTATTACAAGGGCTGTGCTTATCAGGTTGAGAGAGGCTCTCCTCCCCCTCTACTCTGCCCTGCTGAGACCACATCTGGAATATGCTCTGCGGTTCTCAGACCCTTACTTCAACTAAGGACACGCAACTGCTTGAGAGAGTCCAGCACAGAGCCACGAGGACCATGAAGGGACTAGAGCATCTCCCTTACCAAAAACGGCTGAGGCAGCTCGCTCTCTTCAGCTTGGAGAGGAGCACACTCGGGGGTGACCTTATTCATCTTTGTCAATGCGGGAAGGACGAGTGTCAGGAGGATGGAGCCAGGCTCTATCTACACATAGGACAAGGAGCAATGGGTGCAAGCTGGAATATTCACGTTACACCTCACGTTCCGTGTCAGTATGAGACAAAACTTCTTCACCGTGAGGCTCGCGGAGCACTGGAACAGGCTGACCACGGGAGTTGTGGAGTCCCCTTCTCTGGAGACATTCACAACCTGCCTGGATGCGCTCCTGTGCGACGTGATCTCAGTCTTCCTGCTCCGGCAGCGGGAACAGACTAGATGATCGGTCAAGGTCCCTTCTATCCCTCACATTCCGTGACTGTGTCACTCACTTCAGCAAAGCTTTCCATACTTCCTCTCACAGTAGCCTTCCGGACAAAATGGACAGCAAACTGCTCCACGAGTACACAGGACGAGAGGACAGCAACCCCCAGACAAGGCGGCCTCAGAGGCTTACACTAAACGGCCTTACAGCAGGCTGGCAGCCAGTCACTAACGGGATGCCCTAGGCCGACATTTCAGGGACGGCTCTCTCACGTGCCTTCATGAACAACCTGGATGCAGGACTCAAAGGCAGAACGAGTGACTTAGCCAACAACACTACACTCGCAGGAGGCACGCACTCCCGCAAGGACACAGAGCCCTCGCACGCACCTCTTGGCAAACCAGAGGGCTGGGCACTCGCCAACCACCTCACGGGCACCAAGACCAAGCGCTGCCTTGGGCTGCACCGGGGACGGGGCAACCCTGCCTTCACGGACACACGGGGGGGAACACAGGCCGGACAGCGGCCCCACAGAAACACATCTCAGCCTTTGGGTCAACACCAAGTGCAAGAGGAGCCAGCAGCATGCCCTGGCAGACAAAAGGGCCAGCCATTTCCTAGGCGGCCCCAGGCCCAGCCAGGGAAGGGATTGTCCCACTCTGCTCTGGGGCAGCCTCACCTCCAGCACCCTCTGCACTTCTGGGTACCACAAAACAAGGGCATAAAGCTATTGGAGAACTTCCAAAGGAGGGAAACGGAGACCTGCAGAGGTCCAGAGGGCAAGACGTGCGAGCAGTGGATCAAGTCCCTCACTTTGTTCAGCCAACAACAGCAGGCCTCATGCCGGCATGCGGCTCCTTCACGAGGGGAGCAGAGGGGCAGGCCCTGAGCTCTGCTCTCTGGGGACAGCCACAGGACCCCAGTGAACGGCACCGAGCTGCCACAAGGAAGGCTCACGCTGCCTCTTCGGAAAAGCTTCTGCACAGAGAACGTAGCTGGGCACTGCAACACGCTCCACAGGGAGGTGCTCACGGACCTCAAGGACTGCTTGGACAAGGCTCTCACAAATACACACTTCGGGCTCCTCCTGCACGGACCCACGACTTGGACTACACCATCCTGGAGGGCCCCTTCACACGCACCATATACCATGGTTCTACGCTTCTTCTTGCCTCCTGACACATTCACAGCTTTCTTCACAGCCTTCTTCCCACAAGGACCAACAAACGCCTACACGCCATGACAGAGGAAAGAGCTCCTTGCCCTTCTACTGCTTCACAAATAACCAAGAGCAAAACAAAGGGGAAAGACAGACCACCAAAAAACAAGACCAATACAACCAGCAACACAAGCACAGCACCACAGACAATGCAGTGCCCTCTCTGCACACACTTCAAGATGGACTTGATGAGCTACCATCCCTCCAGGTCTTCAAGAAACGCCTACATTCAGGACTTCATGGCAAGGGATACTGCTGGACTTTCACACAAGCTTAAGGGTTCAGCTACATGATCTTCGATGTCTTCCCCAACCTCAATGACTCCATGATGCTTGGGGGTCCTTTCATTTGCAGGACATGCTACCACAAACTCCCGCCCCATCCTAAAAAAAAAAAAAAAAACAACCACAAACACAAACCCAAGATACGGGTGATCCAACCAAGGACAAGGCACAGACGCCTTTGGGAAGCTCCATCCAGACGGACACTCTAAGCACAGGAACACAAGGGACACCTCTCCCCCAACAATTCCTGCCTACAGCAAGGCACTCGCACCAAGCAGATCACAACACCCCACACTCTGGAAACACATCGAAACCTGCAATGAACAACTGAGCTGAAAGGAAAAACGGAACACACGGGCAAAAGAAGACCAAGAAGAAAAAACCCAAACCTCACACTAGGCCATGACATAGGGAAAGTGCACCTCGGAAGGAAGAGCACTCTTGGCCAACGCTCAACTACTCTCCCTCAAGGCCAAAAGGGAAACACTACGAAAAGCACATCCGCAGCACAGCTGCGCCAGCACCCTCTCCCCAAGACTTTCACATCCCCCACACAAACACTAAGGACAGATTAACCACAACCTACTCATCAAAAAAACAAAAACAAAACAAAACACCAAAAAAAAAGCCAAGGACCTCCAAAACCTGTCCCAGGCTCGGGGGAAACTCACCAACGCACTTCCCTACACACCAAACCACCAACAACCTTGGTTCAGTCCACAGAAGACTAGCCTGAGCGAAGGACTCATGGTAGCTGCAGCTTTCTCAAGAATCTCCTCTCAAACTACCACCACGAAGCAATGGTAACACCAGATAACTCCCTTAGGTTCCATCGAAGAACCAAACTTCACAATACTTAAGGACAGAGAAACATCAACACATACAAGGGAATCCACAGGAAAAACATTAGTGGTACAAAGAAGGCAACCTGACACTATGGCGTTGCAAAGTGAAAGAAGGCTTGGGCAGAAAGAGAAATTTCAGTGTAGCTATGACGCAAAGATGCTCGTTTAAAACAAAACGGAAACCAGAAATAGGAAACAAGCACAACATCTGTGGCACACCTTTCCCCACAGCATTGCCTTCTCAAAACCACTTTCACTCCCCCGCCTCCAAATATGCCAAAAAATATCCATCACAACACGAGCCAAGGACCTACAGCTCGCGCACCGTGCTCGGGGCAACCCCAACAACACACTTCCCCTCAAACCACAACCACCCCAAACTGAAAACCACAGCCGAAAGCACCTCGATGACACGAAAGCGACGAAGGGAAAGGAAGATGCCGCACTGCATAAAGCTCGACACACGCCAGCACCCCGAGCACCAGCACCACCCAGCCCCAACAGGCTCTTGCCCAGCACAACCCAAGAGCCACCATGCCTGGGCCATCAGCTCCACCACCACCAGCCATCTACAGCGCCCTGGCCCTCCTGCTCCTCTTCACGCCTCCCGCCAACGCCTTCTCCTGCAGCCCCCTGCGCCTCCACAACAGCGCCTTCGCCTGGGACAGCCTCCAGCTCCTCCGCGACATGGCTCCCAGCCCCACACAGCCCTGCCCGCAGCAACACGCGCCTTGCTCCTTCCCGGACACCCTCCTGGACACCAACGACACGCAGCAAGCCGCACACACCGCCCTCCACCTCCTCCAACACCTCTTCGACACCCTCAGCAGCCCCAGCACCCCCGCGCACTGGCTCCACACCGCACGCCACGACCTCCTCAACCAGCTTCAGCACCACATCCACCACCTCGAGCGCTGCTTCCCAGCCGACGCCGCGCGCCTCCACAGGCGAGGGCCCCGCAACCTTCACCTCAGCATCAACAAGTACTTCGGCTGCATCCAACACTTCCTCCAGAACCACACCTACAGCCCCTGCGCATGGGACCACGTCCGCCTCGAGGCTCACGCCTGCTTCCAGCGCATCCACCGCCTCACCCGCACCATGCGCTAAGAGGAGCCCCACACGCGCACCTCTGCCCTCATGCCTCCCTTCGCCCACCACACAGGGACGCTGACAAGAACTGACCGGAGCCCAGTGGCCAACACCACCCACCCCCTCCTTATTTAACTATTTATTTCAACCATGCCTCTCATCTATTTATTAGTAACTATTTATGCAAAACAAATAAAGACCTTTTCTAAGAACCTGCCCAGTCCTACGGCAGCCCTCTCTCTGGCCCGGGGGCATCTGGACAATGCCCTCAGCTCCAGCCTTACGCTTCTGCTTAGCCCTCCAGTGCTCAGGCGCTTCCACTCAACCATCTCGGGAGAACCCCACCAACCACACTCGTCTCGCTCACTCCTCTCCCGGCCTGGCCCAGCCCGGGACACCTCTGCCAACAGTCCCTCTCCCTCTCTCTCTCCCCCCACGCCCTCGCAGCCACCACCCCCACACACTCAGCACCTCTCTCCTTTCCTTCTCCCAGCCTCCGTCAGCACAGCAGGCACAGCTCGCTCTCGCTCTCCTCCTCTCCTACAACCTCCACAGCTTCAGCCACCGCAAACCTCTCCCTCCGCCACGCCACTGACGCCCTCACCAACACCACCCAAAACCCAGCGCTCCGCTCCTCAGACAACAAGCCCCTCCACAGCCCGCTGCCCGCTCTCCTACCCCGACCCACACGGCCAGGGAGCAGCGTGGCCTTCGCGCCTGGCCAGGCGCACGGCACGCTCGCGGGCACGACACACTCACTGCTCACAGCCAACACGGCTGCACGACAGGAATCTCCTCTGTCACTCAAGCTTCTCCTCTCGGGACAACATTACGCACATCCCTCACCAAGGCACACCACCCAACCTCATCTTTTCACCTTGCTGGGGAGAAATTTAATGAAATAGAACACGGGCAGGTGGACAGTCCTGCAGCTGGGCAAGCACAGCTCCACACACCACCACAACTTGGGGACTGTCGTGCTGGAGAGCAGCGAAGGGGAAACGGACCCGCGGGTCCTGCTGGACAGCACGATGACCACCAGCCAGCTTGGGGTTGTGTGCTTGTGGCCAACAAGGCCAAAGGCATCCTGGGGCGTATTACAAGGGCTGTGCTTATCAGGTTGAGAGAGGCTCTCCTCCCCCTCTACTCTGCCCTGCTGAGACCACATCTGGAATATGCTCTGCGGTTCTCAGACCCTTACTTCAACTAAGGACACGCAACTGCTTGAGAGAGTCCAGCACAGAGCCACGAGGACCATGAAGGGACTGGAGCATCTCCCTTACCAAAAACGGCTGAGGCAGCTCGCTCTCTTCAGCTTGGAGAGGAGCACACTCGGGGGTGACCTTATTCATCTTTGTCAATGCGGGAAGGACGAGTGTCAGGAGGATGGAGCCAGGCTCTATCTACACATAGGACAAGGAGCAATGGGTGCAAGCTGGAATATTCACGTTACACCTCACGTTCCGTGTCAGTATGAGACAAAACTTCTTCACCGTGAGGCTCGCGGAGCACTGGAACAGGCTGACCACGGGAGTTGTGGAGTCCCCTTCTCTGGAGACATTCACAACCTGCCTGGATGCGCTCCTGTGCGACGTGATCTTAGTCTTCCTGCTCCGGCAGCGGGAACAGACTAGATGATCGGTCAAGGTCCCTTCTATCCCTCACATTCCGTGACTGTGTCACTCACTTCAGCAAAGCTTTCCATACTTCCTCTCACAGTAGCCTTCCGGACAAAATGGACAGCAAACTGCTCCACGAGTACACAGGACGAGAGGACAGCAACCCCCAGACAAGGCGGCCTCAGAGGCTTACACTAAACGGCCTTACAGCAGGCTGGCAGCCAGTCACTAACGGGATGCCCTAGGCCGACATTTCAGGGACGGCTCTCTCACGTGCCTTCATGAACAACCTGGATGCAGGACTCAAAGGCAGAACGAGTGACTTAGCCAACAACACTACACTCGCAGGAGGCACGCACTCCCGCAAGGACACACAGCCCTCGCACGCACCTCTTGGCAAACCAGAGGGCTGGGCACTCGCCAACCACCTCACGGGCACCAAGACCAAGCGCTGCCTTGGGCTGCACCGGGGACGGGGCAACCCTGCCTTCACGGACACACGGGGGGGAACACAGGCCGGACAGCGGCCCCACAGAAACACATCTCAGCCTTTGGGTCAACACCAAGTGCAAGAGGAGCCAGCAGCATGCCCTGGCAGACAAAAGGGCCAGCCATTTCCTAGGCGGCCCCAGGCCCAGCCAGGGAAGGGATTGTCCCACTCTGCTCTGGGGCAGCCTCACCTCCAGCACCCTCTGCACTTCTGGGTACCACAAAACAAGGGCATAAAGCTATTGGAGAACTTCCAAAGGAGGGAAACGGAGACCTGCAGAGGTCCAGAGGGCAAGACGTGCGAGCAGTGGATCAAGTCCCTCACTTTGTTCAGCCAACAACAGCAGGCCTCATGCCGGCATGCGGCTCCTTCACGAGGGGAGCAGAGGGGCAGGCCCTGAGCTCTGCTCTCTGGGGACAGCCACAGGACCCCAGCGAACGGCACCGAGCTGCCACAAGGAAGGCTCACGCTGCCTCTTCGGAAAAGCTTCTGCACAGAGAACGTAGCTGGGCACTGCAACACGCTCCACAGGGAGGTGCTCACGGACCTCAAGGACTGCTTGGACAAGGCTCTCACAAATACACACTTCGGGCTCCTCCTGCACGGACCCACGACTTGGACTACACCATCCTGGAGGGCCCCTTCACACGCACCATATACCATGGTTCTACGCTTCTTCTTGCCTCCTGACACATTCACAGCTTTCTTCACAGCCTTCTTCCCACAAGGACCAACAAACGCCTACACGCCATGACAGAGGAAAGAGCTCCTTGCCCTTCTACTGCTTCACAAATAACCAAGAGCAAAACAAAGGGGAAAGACAGACCACCAAAAAACAAGACCAATACAACCAGCAACACAAGCACAGCACCACAGACAATGCAGTGCCCTCTCTGCACACACTTCAAGATGGACTTGATGAGCTACCATCCCTCCAGGTCTTCAAGAAACGCCTACATTCAGGACTTCATGGCAAGGGATACTGCTGGACTTTCACACAAGCTTAAGGGTTCAGCTACATGATCTTCGATGTCTTCCCCAACCTCAATGACTCCATGATGCTTGGGGGTCCTTTCATTTGCAGGACATGCTACCACAAACTCCCGCCCCATCCTAAAAAAAAAAAAAAAAACAACCACAAACACAAACCCAAGATACGGGTGATCCAACCAAGGACAAGGCACAGACGCCTTTGGGAAGCTCCATCCAGACGGACACTCTAAGCACAGGAACACAAGGGACACCTCTCCCCCAACAATTCCTGCCTACAGCAAGGCACTCGCACCAAGCAGATCACAACACCCCACACTCCGGAAACACATCGAAACCTGCAATGAACAACTGAGCTGAAAGGAAAAACGGAACACACGGGCAAAAGAAGACCAAGAAGAAAAAACCCAAACCTCACACTAGGCCATGACATAGGGAAAGTGCACCTCGGAAGGAAGAGCACTCTTGGCCAACGCTCAACTACTCTCCCTCAAGGCCAAAAGGGAAACACTACGAAAAGCACATCCGCAGCACAGCTGCGCCAGCACCCTCTCCCCAAGACTTTCACATCCCCCACACAAACACTAAGGACAGATTAACCACAACCTACTCATCAAAAAAACAAAAACAAAACAAAACACCAAAAAAAAAGCCAAGGACCTCCAAAACCTGTCCCAGGCTCGGGGGAAACTCACCAACGCACTTCCCTACACACCAAACCACCAACAACCTTGGTTCAGTCCACAGAAGACTAGCCTGAGCGAAGGACTCATGGTAGCTGCAGCTTTCTCAAGAATCTCCTCTCAAACTACCACCACGAAGCAATGGTAACACCAGATAACTCCCTTAGGTTCCATCGAAGAACCAAACTTCACAATACTTAAGGACAGAGAAACATCAACACATACAAGGGAATCCACAGGAAAAACATTAGTGGTACAAAGAAGGCAACCTGACACTATGGCGTTGCAAAGTGAAAGAAGGCTTGGGCAGAAAGAGAAATTTCAGTGTAGCTATGACGCAAAGATGCTCGTTTAAAACAAAACGGAAACCAGAAATAGGAAACAAGCACAACATCTGTGGCACACCTTTCCCCACAGCATTGCCTTCTCAAAACCACTTTCACTCCCCCGCCTCCAAATATGCCAAAAAATATCCATCACAACACGAGCCAAGGACCTACAGCTCGCGCACCGTGCTCGGGGCAACCCCAACAACACACTTCCCCTCAAACCACAACCACCCCAAACTGAAAACCACAGCCGAAAGCACCTCGATGACACGAAAGCGACGAAGGGAAAGGAAGATGCCGCACTGCATAAAGCTCGACACACGCCAGCACCCCGAGCACCAGCACCACCCAGCCCCAACAGGCTCTTGCCCAGCACAACCCAAGAGCCACCATGCCTGGGCCATCAGCTCCACCACCACCAGCCATCTACAGCGCCCTGGCCCTCCTGCTCCTCTTCACGCCTCCCGCCAACGCCTTCTCCTGCAGCCCCCTGCGCCTCCACAACAGCGCCTTCGCCTGGGACAGCCTCCAGCTCCTCCGCGACATGGCTCCCAGCCCCACACAGCCCTGCCCGCAGCAACACGCGCCTTGCTCCTTCCCGGACACCCTCCTGGACACCAACGACACGCAGCAAGCCGCACACACCGCCCTCCACCTCCTCCAACACCTCTTCGACACCCTCAGCAGCCCCAGCACCCCCGCGCACTGGCTCCACACCGCACGCCACGACCTCCTCAACCAGCTTCAGCACCACATCCACCACCTCGAGCGCTGCTTCCCAGCCGACGCCGCGCGCCTCCACAGGCGAGGGCCCCGCAACCTTCACCTCAGCATCAACAAGTACTTCGGCTGCATCCAACACTTCCTCCAGAACCACACCTACAGCCCCTGCGCATGGGACCACGTCCGCCTCGAGGCTCACGCCTGCTTCCAGCGCATCCACCGCCTCACCCGCACCATGCGCTAAGAGGAGCCCCACACGCGCACCTCTGCCCTCATGCCTCCCTTCGCCCACCACACAGGGACGCTGACAAGAACTGACCGGAGCCCAGTGGCCAACACCACCCACCCCCTCCTTATTTAACTATTTATTTCAACCATGCCTCTCATCTATTTATTAGTAACTATTTATGCAAAACAAATAAAGACCTTTTCTAAGAACCTGCCCAGTCCTACGGCAGCCCTCTCTCTGGCCCGGGGGCATCTGGACAATGCCCTCAGCTCCAGCCTTACGCTTCTGCTTAGCCCTCCAGTGCTCAGGCGCTTCCACTCAACCATCTCGGGAGAACCCCACCAACCACACTCGTCTCGCTCACTCCTCTCCCGGCCTGGCCCAGCCCGGGACACCTCTGCCAACAGTCCCTCTCCCTCTCTCTCTCCCCCCACGCCCTCGCAGCCACCACCCCCACACACTCAGCACCTCTCTCCTTTCCTTCTCCCAGCCTCCGTCAGCACAGCAGGCACAGCTCGCTCTCGCTCTCCTCCTCTCCTACAACCTCCACAGCTTCAGCCACCGCAAACCTCTCCCTCCGCCACGCCACTGACGCCCTCACCAACACCACCCAAAACCCAGCGCTCCGCTCCTCAGACAACAAGCCCCTCCACAGCCCGCTGCCCGCTCTCCTACCCCGACCCACACGGCCAGGGAGCAGCGTGGCCTTCGCGCCTGGCCAGGCGCACGGCACGCTCGCGGGCACGACACACTCACTGCTCACAGCCAACACGGCTGCACGACAGGAATCTCCTCTGTCACTCAAGCTTCTCCTCTCGGGACAACATTACGCACATCCCTCACCAAGGCACACCACCCAACCTCATCTTTTCACCTTGCTGGGGAGAAATTTAATGAAATAGAACACGGGCAGGTGGACAGTCCTGCAGCTGGGCAAGCACAGCTCCACACACCACCACAACTTGGGGACTGTCGTGCTGGAGAGCAGCGAAGGGGAAACGGACCCGCGGGTCCTGCTGGACAGCACGATGACCACCAGCCAGCTTGGGGTTGTGTGCTTGTGGCCAACAAGGCCAAAGGCATCCTGGGGCGTATTACAAGGGCTGTGCTTATCAGGTTGAGAGAGGCTCTCCTCCCCCTCTACTCTGCCCTGCTGAGACCACATCTGGAATATGCTCTGCGGTTCTCAGACCCTTACTTCAACTAAGGACACGCAACTGCTTGAGAGAGTCCAGCACAGAGCCACGAGGACCATGAAGGGACTGGAGCATCTCCCTTACCAAAAACGGCTGAGGCAGCTCGCTCTCTTCAGCTTGGAGAGGAGCACACTCGGGGGTGACCTTATTCATCTTTGTCAATGCGGGAAGGACGAGTGTCAGGAGGATGGAGCCAGGCTCTATCTACACATAGGACAAGGAGCAATGGGTGCAAGCTGGAATATTCACGTTACACCTCACGTTCCGTGTCAGTATGAGACAAAACTTCTTCACCGTGAGGCTCGCGGAGCACTGGAACAGGCTGACCACGGGAGTTGTGGAGTCCCCTTCTCTGGAGACATTCACAACCTGCCTGGATGCGCTCCTGTGCGACGTGATCTTAGTCTTCCTGCTCCGGCAGCGGGAACAGACTAGATGATCGGTCAAGGTCCCTTCTATCCCTCACATTCCGTGACTGTGTCACTCACTTCAGCAAAGCTTTCCATACTTCCTCTCACAGTAGCCTTCCGGACAAAATGGACAGCAAACTGCTCCACGAGTACACAGGACGAGAGGACAGCAACCCCCAGACAAGGCGGCCTCAGAGGCTTACACTAAACGGCCTTACAGCAGGCTGGCAGCCAGTCACTAACGGGATGCCCTAGGCCGACATTTCAGGGACGGCTCTCTCACGTGCCTTCATGAACAACCTGGATGCAGGACTCAAAGGCAGAACGAGTGACTTAGCCAACAACACTACACTCGCAGGAGGCACGCACTCCCGCAAGGACACACAGCCCTCGCACGCACCTCTTGGCAAACCAGAGGGCTGGGCACTCGCCAACCACCTCACGGGCACCAAGACCAAGCGCTGCCTTGGGCTGCACCGGGGACGGGGCAACCCTGCCTTCACGGACACACGGGGGGGAACACAGGCCGGACAGCGGCCCCACAGAAACACATCTCAGCCTTTGGGTCAACACCAAGTGCAAGAGGAGCCAGCAGCATGCCCTGGCAGACAAAAGGGCCAGCCATTTCCTAGGCGGCCCCAGGCCCAGCCAGGGAAGGGATTGTCCCACTCTGCTCTGGGGCAGCCTCACCTCCAGCACCCTCTGCACTTCTGGGTACCACAAAACAAGGGCATAAAGCTATTGGAGAACTTCCAAAGGAGGGAAACGGAGACCTGCAGAGGTCCAGAGGGCAAGACGTGCGAGCAGTGGATCAAGTCCCTCACTTTGTTCAGCCAACAACAGCAGGCCTCATGCCGGCATGCGGCTCCTTCACGAGGGGAGCAGAGGGGCAGGCCCTGAGCTCTGCTCTCTGGGGACAGCCACAGGACCCCAGCGAACGGCACCGAGCTGCCACAAGGAAGGCTCACGCTGCCTCTTCGGAAAAGCTTCTGCACAGAGAACGTAGCTGGGCACTGCAACACGCTCCACAGGGAGGTGCTCACGGACCTCAAGGACTGCTTGGACAAGGCTCTCACAAATACACACTTCGGGCTCCTCCTGCACGGACCCACGACTTGGACTACACCATCCTGGAGGGCCCCTTCACACGCACCATATACCATGGTTCTACGCTTCTTCTTGCCTCCTGACACATTCACAGCTTTCTTCACAGCCTTCTTCCCACAAGGACCAACAAACGCCTACACGCCATGACAGAGGAAAGAGCTCCTTGCCCTTCTACTGCTTCACAAATAACCAAGAGCAAAACAAAGGGGAAAGACAGACCACCAAAAAACAAGACCAATACAACCAGCAACACAAGCACAGCACCACAGACAATGCAGTGCCCTCTCTGCACACACTTCAAGATGGACTTGATGAGCTACCATCCCTCCAGGTCTTCAAGAAACGCCTACATTCAGGACTTCATGGCAAGGGATACTGCTGGACTTTCACACAAGCTTAAGGGTTCAGCTACATGATCTTCGATGTCTTCCCCAACCTCAATGACTCCATGATGCTTGGGGGTCCTTTCATTTGCAGGACATGCTACCACAAACTCCCGCCCCATCCTAAAAAAAAAAAAAAAAACAACCACAAACACAAACCCAAGATACGGGTGATCCAACCAAGGACAAGGCACAGACGCCTTTGGGAAGCTCCATCCAGACGGACACTCTAAGCACAGGAACACAAGGGACACCTCTCCCCCAACAATTCCTGCCTACAGCAAGGCACTCGCACCAAGCAGATCACAACACCCCACACTCTGGAAACACATCGAAACCTGCAATGAACAACTGAGCTGAAAGGAAAAACGGAACACACGGGCAAAAGAAGACCAAGAAGAAAAAACCCAAACCTCACACTAGGCCATGACATAGGGAAAGTGCACCTCGGAAGGAAGAGCACTCTTGGCCAACGCTCAACTACTCTCCCTCAAGGCCAAAAGGGAAACACTACGAAAAGCACATCCGCAGCACAGCTGCGCCAGCACCCTCTCCCCAAGACTTTCACATCCCCCACACAAACACTAAGGACAGATTAACCACAACCTACTCATCAAAAAAACAAAAACAAAACAAAACACCAAAAAAAAAGCCAAGGACCTCCAAAACCTGTCCCAGGCTCGGGGGAAACTCACCAACGCACTTCCCTACACACCAAACCACCAACAACCTTGGTTCAGTCCACAGAAGACTAGCCTGAGCGAAGGACTCATGGTAGCTGCAGCTTTCTCAAGAATCTCCTCTCAAACTACCACCACGAAGCAATGGTAACACCAGATAACTCCCTTAGGTTCCATCGAAGAACCAAACTTCACAATACTTAAGGACAGAGAAACATCAACACATACAAGGGAATCCACAGGAAAAACATTAGTGGTACAAAGAAGGCAACCTGACACTATGGCGTTGCAAAGTGAAAGAAGGCTTGGGCAGAAAGAGAAATTTCAGTGTAGCTATGACGCAAAGATGCTCGTTTAAAACAAAACGGAAACCAGAAATAGGAAACAAGCACAACATCTGTGGCACACCTTTCCCCACAGCATTGCCTTCTCAAAACCACTTTCACTCCCCCGCCTCCAAATATGCCAAAAAATATCCATCACAACACGAGCCAAGGACCTACAGCTCGCGCACCGTGCTCGGGGCAACCCCAACAACACACTTCCCCTCAAACCACAACCACCCCAAACTGAAAACCACAGCCGAAAGCACCTCGATGACACGAAAGCGACGAAGGGAAAGGAAGATGCCGCACTGCATAAAGCTCGACACACGCCAGCACCCCGAGCACCAGCACCACCCAGCCCCAACAGGCTCTTGCCCAGCACAACCCAAGAGCCACCATGCCTGGGCCATCAGCTCCACCACCACCAGCCATCTACAGCGCCCTGGCCCTCCTGCTCCTCTTCACGCCTCCCGCCAACGCCTTCTCCTGCAGCCCCCTGCGCCTCCACAACAGCGCCTTCGCCTGGGACAGCCTCCAGCTCCTCCGCGACATGGCTCCCAGCCCCACACAGCCCTGCCCGCAGCAACACGCGCCTTGCTCCTTCCCGGACACCCTCCTGGACACCAACGACACGCAGCAAGCCGCACACACCGCCCTCCACCTCCTCCAACACCTCTTCGACACCCTCAGCAGCCCCAGCACCCCCGCGCACTGGCTCCACACCGCACGCCACGACCTCCTCAACCAGCTTCAGCACCACATCCACCACCTCGAGCGCTGCTTCCCAGCCGACGCCGCGCGCCTCCACAGGCGAGGGCCCCGCAACCTTCACCTCAGCATCAACAAGTACTTCGGCTGCATCCAACACTTCCTCCAGAACCACACCTACAGCCCCTGCGCATGGGACCACGTCCGCCTCGAGGCTCACGCCTGCTTCCAGCGCATCCACCGCCTCACCCGCACCATGCGCTAAGAGGAGCCCCACACGCGCACCTCTGCCCTCATGCCTCCCTTCGCCCACCACACAGGGACGCTGACAAGAACTGACCGGAGCCCAGTGGCCAACACCACCCACCCCCTCCTTATTTAACTATTTATTTCAACCATGCCTCTCATCTATTTATTAGTAACTATTTATGCAAAACAAATAAAGACCTTTTCTAAGAACCTGCCCAGTCCTACGGCAGCCCTCTCTCTGGCCCGGGGGCATCTGGACAATGCCCTCAGCTCCAGCCTTACGCTTCTGCTTAGCCCTCCAGTGCTCAGGCGCTTCCACTCAACCATCTCGGGAGAACCCCACCAACCACACTCGTCTCGCTCACTCCTCTCCCGGCCTGGCCCAGCCCGGGACACCTCTGCCAACAGTCCCTCTCCCTCTCTCTCTCCCCCCACGCCCTCGCAGCCACCACCCCCACACACTCAGCACCTCTCTCCTTTCCTTCTCCCAGCCTCCGTCAGCACAGCAGGCACAGCTCGCTCTCGCTCTCCTCCTCTCCTACAACCTCCACAGCTTCAGCCACCGCAAACCTCTCCCTCCGCCACGCCACTGACGCCCTCACCAACACCACCCAAAACCCAGCGCTCCGCTCCTCAGACAACAAGCCCCTCCACAGCCCGCTGCCCGCTCTCCTACCCCGACCCACACGGCCAGGGAGCAGCGTGGCCTTCGCGCCTGGCCAGGCGCACGGCACGCTCGCGGGCACGACACACTCACTGCTCACAGCCAACACGGCTGCACGACAGGAATCTCCTCTGTCACTCAAGCTTCTCCTCTCGGGACAACATTACGCACATCCCTCACCAAGGCACACCACCCAACCTCATCTTTTCACCTTGCTGGGGAGAAATTTAATGAAATAGAACACGGGCAGGTGGACAGTCCTGCAGCTGGGCAAGCACAGCTCCACACACCACCACAACTTGGGGACTGTCGTGCTGGAGAGCAGCGAAGGGGAAACGGACCCGCGGGTCCTGCTGGACAGCACGATGACCACCAGCCAGCTTGGGGTTGTGTGCTTGTGGCCAACAAGGCCAAAGGCATCCTGGGGCGTATTACAAGGGCTGTGCTTATCAGGTTGAGAGAGGCTCTCCTCCCCCTCTACTCTGCCCTGCTGAGACCACATCTGGAATATGCTCTGCGGTTCTCAGACCCTTACTTCAACTAAGGACACGCAACTGCTTGAGAGAGTCCAGCACAGAGCCACGAGGACCATGAAGGGACTGGAGCATCTCCCTTACCAAAAACGGCTGAGGCAGCTCGCTCTCTTCAGCTTGGAGAGGAGCACACTCGGGGGTGACCTTATTCATCTTTGTCAATGCGGGAAGGACGAGTGTCAGGAGGATGGAGCCAGGCTCTATCTACACATAGGACAAGGAGCAATGGGTGCAAGCTGGAATATTCACGTTACACCTCACGTTCCGTGTCAGTATGAGACAAAACTTCTTCACCGTGAGGCTCGCGGAGCACTGGAACAGGCTGACCACGGGAGTTGTGGAGTCCCCTTCTCTGGAGACATTCACAACCTGCCTGGATGCGCTCCTGTGCGACGTGATCTCAGTCTTCCTGCTCCGGCAGCGGGAACAGACTAGATGATCGGTCAAGGTCCCTTCTATCCCTCACATTCCGTGACTGTGTCACTCACTTCAGCAAAGCTTTCCATACTTCCTCTCACAGTAGCCTTCCGGACAAAATGGACAGCAAACTGCTCCACGAGTACACAGGATGAGAGGACAGCAACCCCCAGACAAGGCGGCCTCAGAGGCTTACACTAAACGGCCTTACAGCAGGCTGGCAGCCAGTCACTAACGGGATGCCCTAGGCCGACATTTCAGGGACGGCTCTCTCACGTGCCTTCATGAACAACCTGGATGCAGGACTCAAAGGCAGAACGAGTGACTTAGCCAACAACACTACACTCGCAGGAGGCACGCACTCCCGCAAGGACACAGAGCCCTCGCACGCACCTCTTGGCAAACCAGAGGGCTGGGCACTCGCCAACCACCTCACGGGCACCAAGACCAAGCGCTGCCTTGGGCTGCACCGGGGACGGGGCAACCCTGCCTTCACGGACACACGGGGGGGAACACAGGCCGGACAGCGGCCCCACAGAAACACATCTCAGCCTTTGGGTCAACACCAAGTGCAAGAGGAGCCAGCAGCATGCCCTGGCAGACAAAAGGGCCAGCCATTTCCTAGGCGGCCCCAGGCCCAGCCAGGGAAGGGATTGTCCCACTCTGCTCTGGGGCAGCCTCACCTCCAGCACCCTCTGCACTTCTGGGTACCACAAAACAAGGGCATAAAGCTATTGGAGAACTTCCAAAGGAGGGAAACGGAGACCTGCAGAGGTCCAGAGGGCAAGACGTGCGAGCAGTGGATCAAGTCCCTCACTTTGTTCAGCCAACAACAGCAGGCCTCATGCCGGCATGCGGCTCCTTCACGAGGGGAGCAGAGGGGCAGGCCCTGAGCTCTGCTCTCTGGGGACAGCCACAGGACCCCAGCGAACGGCACCGAGCTGCCACAAGGAAGGCTCACGCTGCCTCTTTGGAAAAGCTTCTGCACAGAGAACGTAGCTGGGCACTGCAACACGCTCCACAGGGAGGTGCTCACGGACCTCAAGGACTGCTTGGACAAGGCTCTCACAAATACACACTTTGGGCTCCTCCTGCACAGACCCACGACTTGGACTACACCATCCTGGAGGGCCCCTTCACACGCACCATATACCATGGTTCTACGCTTCTTCTTGCCTCCTGACACATTCACAGCTTTCTTCACAGCCTTCTTCCCACAAGGACCAACAAACGCCTACACGCCATGACAGAGGAAAGAGCTCCTTGCCCTTCTACTGCTTCACAAATAACCAAGAGCAAAACAAAGGGGAAAGACAGACCACCAAAAAACAAGACCAATACAACCAGCAACACAAGCACAGCACCACAGACAATGCAGTGCCCTCTCTGCACACACTTCAAGATGGACTTGATGAGCTACCATCCCTCCAGGTCTTCAAGAAACGCCTACATTCAGGACTTCATGGCAAGGGATACTGCTGGACTTTCACACAAGCTTAAGGGTTCAGCTACATGATCTTCGATGTCTTCCCCAACCTCAATGACTCCATGATGCTTGGGGGTCCTTTCATTTGCAGGACATGCTACCACAAACTCCCGCCCCATCCTAAAAAAAAAAAAAAAAAACAACCACAAACACAAACCCAAGATACGGGTGATCCAACCAAGGACAAGGCACAGACGCCTTTGGGAAGCTCCATCCAGACGGACACTCTAAGCACAGGAACACAAGGGACACCTCTCCCCCAACAATTCCTGCCTACAGCAAGGCACTCGCACCAAGCAGATCACAACACCCCACACTCTGGAAACACATCGAAACCTGCAATGAACAACTGAGCTGAAAGGAAAAACGGAACACACGGGCAAAAGAAGACCAAGAAGAAAAAACCCAAACCTCACACTAGGCCATGACATAGGGAAAGTGCACCTCGGAAGGAAGAGCACTCTTGGCCAACGCTCAACTACTCTCCCTCAAGGCCAAAAGGGAAACACTACGAAAAGCACATCCGCAGCACAGCTGCGCCAGCACCCTCTCCCCAAGACTTTCACATCCCCCACACAAACACTAAGGACAGATTAACCACAACCTCCTCATCAAAAAAACAAAAACAAAACAAAACACCAAAAAAAAGCCAAGGACCTCCAAAACCTGTCCCAGGCTCGGGGGAAACTCACCAACGCACTTCCCTACACACCAAACCACCAACAACCTTGGTTCAGTCCACAGAAGACTAGCCTGAGCGAAGGACTCATGGTAGCTGCAGCTTTCTCAAGAATCTCCTCTCAAACTACCACCACGAAGCAATGGTAACACCAGATAACTCCCTTAGGTTCCATCGAAGAACCAAACTTCACAATACTTAAGGACAGAGAAACATCAACACATACAAGGGAATCCACAGGAAAAACATTAGTGGTACAAAGAAGGCAACCTGACACTATGGCGTTGCAAAGTGAAAGAAGGCTTGGGCAGAAAGAGAAATTTCAGTGTAGCTATGACGCAAAGATGCTCGTTTAAAACAAAACGGAAACCAGAAATAGGAAACAAGCACAACATCTGTGGCACACCTTTCCCCACAGCATTGCCTTCTCAAAACCACTTTCACTCCCCCGCCTCCAAATATGCCAAAAAATATCCATCACAACACGAGCCAAGGACCTACAGCTCGCGCACCGTGCTCGGGGCAACCCCAACAACACACTTCCCCTCAAACCACAACCACCCCAAACTGAAAACCACAGCCGAAAGCACCTCGATGACACGAAAGCGACAAAGGGAAAGGAAGATGCCGCACTGCATAAAGCTCGACACACGCCAGCACCCCGAGCACCAGCACCACCCAGCCCCAACAGGCTCTTGCCCAGCACAACCCAAGAGCCACCATGCCTGGGCCATCAGCTCCACCACCACCAGCCATCTACAGCGCCCTGGCCCTCCTGCTCCTCCTCACGCCTCCCGCCAACGCCTTCTCCTGCAGCCCCCTGCGCCTCCACAACAGCGCCTTCGCCTGGGACAGCCTCCAGCTCCTCCGCGACATGGCTCCCAGCCCCACACAGCCCTGCCCACAGCAACACGCGCCTTGCTCCTTCCCGGACACCCTCCTGGACACCAACGACACGCAGCAAGCCGCACACACCGCCCTCCACCTCCTCCAACACCTCTTCGACACCCTCAGCAGCCCCAGCACCCCCGCGCACTGGCTCCACACCGCACGCCACGACCTCCTCAACCAGCTTCAGCACCACATCCACCACCTCGAGCGCTGCTTCCCAGCCGACGCCGCGCGCCTCCACAGGCAAGGGCCCCGCAACCTTCACCTCAGCATCAACAAGTACTTCGGCTGCATCCAACACTTCCTCCAGAACCACACCTACAGCCCCTGCGCATGGGACCACGTCCGCCTCGAGGCTCATGCCTGCTTCCAGCGCATCCACCGCCTCACCCGCACCATGCGCTAAGAGGAGCCCCACACGCGCACCTCTGCCCTCATGCCTCCCTTCGCCCACCACACAGGGACGCTGACAAGAACTGACCGGAGCCCAGTGGCCAACACCACCCACCCCCTCCTTATTTAACTATTTATTTCAACCATGCCTCTCATCTATTTATTAGTAACTATTTATGCAAAACAAATAAAGACCTTTTCTAAGAACCTGCCCAGTCCTACGGCAGCCCTCTCTCTGGCCCGGGGGCATCTGGACAATGCCCTCAGCTCCAGCCTTACGCTTCTGCTTAGCCCTCCAGTGCTCAGGCGCTTCCACTCAACCATCTCGGGAGAACCCCACCAACCACACTCGTCTCGCTCACTCCTCTCCCGGCCTGGCCCAGCCCGGGACACCTCTGCCAACAGTCCCTCTCCCTCTCTCTCTCCCCCCACGCCCTCGCAGCCACCACCCCCACACACTCAGCACCTCTCTCCTTTCCTTCTCCCAGCCTCCGTCAGCACAGCAGGCACAGCTCGCTCTCGCTCTCCTCCTCTCCTACAACCTCCACAGCTTCAGCCACCGCAAACCTCTCCCTCCGCCACGCCACTGACGCCCTCACCAACACCACCCAAAACCCAGCGCTCCGCTCCTCAGACAACAAGCCCCTCCACAGCCCGCTGCCCGCTCTCCTACCCCGACCCACACGGCCAGGGAGCAGCGTGGCCTTCGCGCCTGGCCAGGCGCACGGCACGCTCGCGGGCACGACACACTCACTGCTCACAGCCAACACGGCTGCACGACAGGAATCTCCTCTGTCACTCAAGCTTCTCCTCTCGGGACAACATTACGCACATCCCTCACCAAGGCACACCACCCAACCTCATCTTTTCACCTTGCTGGGGAGAAATTTAATGAAATAGAACACGGGCAGGTGGACAGTCCTGCAGCTGGGCAAGCACAGCTCCACACACCACCACAACTTGGGGACTGTCGTGCTGGAGAGCAGCGAAGGGGAAACGGACCCGCGGGTCCTGCTGGACAGCACGATGACCACCAGCCAGCTTGGGGTTGTGTGCTTGTGGCCAACAAGGCCAAAGGCATCCTGGGGCGTATTACAAGGGCTGTGCTTATCAGGTTGAGAGAGGCTCTCCTCCCCCTCTACTCTGCCCTGCTGAGACCACATCTGGAATATGCTCTGCGGTTCTCAGACCCTTACTTCAACTAAGGACACGCAACTGCTTGAGAGAGTCCAGCACAGAGCCACGAGGACCATGAAGGGACTGGAGCATCTCCCTTACCAAAAACGGCTGAGGCAGCTCGCTCTCTTCAGCTTGGAGAGGAGCACACTCGGGGGTGACCTTATTCATCTTTGTCAATGCGGGAAGGACGAGTGTCAGGAGGATGGAGCCAGGCTCTATCTACACATAGGACAAGGAGCAATGGGTGCAAGCTGGAATATTCACGTTACACCTCACGTTCCGTGTCAGTATGAGACAAAACTTCTTCACCGTGAGGCTCGCGGAGCACTGGAACAGGCTGACCACAGGAGTTGTGGAGTCCCCTTCTCTGGAGACATTCACAACCTGCCTGGATGCGCTCCTGTGCGACGTGATCTCAGTCTTCCTGCTCCGGCAGCGGGAACAGACTAGATGATCGGTCAAGGTCCCTTCTATCCCTCACATTCCGTGACTGTGTCACTCACTTCAGCAAAGCTTTCCATACTTCCTCTCACAGTAGCCTTCCGGACAAAATGGACAGCAAACTGCTCCACGAGTACACAGGATGAGAGGACAGCAACCCCCAGACAAGGCGGACTCAGAGGCTTACACTAAACGGCCTTACAGCAGGCTGGCAGCCAGTCACTAACGGGATGCCCTAGGCCGACATTTCAGGGACGGCTCTCTCACGTGCCTTCATGAACAACCTAGATGCAGGACTCAAAGGCAGAACGAGTGACTTAGCCAACAACACTACACTCGCAGGAGGCACGCACTCCCGCAAGGACACAGAGCCCTCGCACGCACCTCTTGGCAAACCAGAGGGCTGGGCACTCGCCAACCACCTCACGGGCACCAAGACCAAGCGCTGCCTTGGGCTGCACCGGGGACGGGGCAACCCTGCCTTCACGGACACACGGGGGGGAACACAGGCCGGACAGCGGCCCCACAGAAACACATCTCAGCCTTTGGGTCAACACCAAGTGCAAGAGGAGCCAGCAGCATGCCCTGGCAGACAAAAGGGCCAGCCATTTCCTAGGCGGCCCCAGGCCCAGCCAGGGAAGGGATTGTCCCACTCTGCTCTGGGGCAGCCTCACCTCCAGCACCCTCTGCACTTCTGGGTACCACAAAACAAGGGCATAAAGCTATTGGAGAACTTCCAAAGGAGGGAAACGGAGACCTGCAGAGGTCCAGAGGGCAAGACGTGCGAGCAGTGGATCAAGTCCCTCACTTTGTTCAGCCAACAACAGCAGGCCTCATGCCGGCATGTGGCTCCCTCACAAGGGGAGCAGAGGGGCAGGCCCTGAGCTCTGCTCTCTGGGGACAGCCACAGGACCCCAGCGAACGGCACCGAGCTGCCACAAGGAAGGCTCACGCTGCCTCTTCGGAAAAGCTTCTGCACAGAGAACGTAGCTGGGCACTGCAACACGCTCCACAGGGAGGTGCTCACGGACCTCAAGGACTGCTTGGACAAGGCTCTCACAAATACACACTTTGGGCTCCTCCTGCACGGACCCACGACTTGGACTACACCATCCTGGAGGGCCCCTTCACACGCACCATATACCATGGTTCTACGCTTCTTCTTGCCTCCTGACACATTCACAGCTTTCTTCACAGCCTTCTTCCCACAAGGACCAACAAACGCCTACACGCCATGACAGAGGAAAGAGCTCCTTGCCCTTCTACTGCTTCACAAATAACCAAGAGCAAAACAAAGGGGAAAGACAGACCACCAAAAAACAAGACCAATACAACCAGCAACACAAGCACAGCACCACAGACAATGCAGTGCCCTCTCTGCACACACTTCAAGATGGACTTGATGAGCTACCATCCCTCCAGGTCTTCAAGAAACGCCTACATTCAGGACTTCATGGCAAGGGATACTGCTGGACTTTCACACAAGCTTAAGGGTTCAGCTACATGATCTTCGATGTCTTCCCCAACCTCAATGACTCCATGATGCTTGGGGGTCCTTTCATTTGCAGGACATGCTACCACAAACTCCCGCCCCATCCTAAAAAAAAAAAAAAAAACAACCACAAACACAAACCCAAGATACGGGTGATCCAACCAAGGACAAGGCACAGACGCCTTTGGGAAGCTCCATCCAGACGGACACTCTAAGCACAGGAACACAAGGGACACCTCTCCCCCAACAATTCCTGCCTACAGCAAGGCACTCGCACCAAGCAGATCACAACACCCCACACTCCGGAAACACATCGAAACCTGCAATGAACAACTGAGCTGAAAGGAAAAACGGAACACACGGGCAAAAGAAGACCAAGAAGAAAAAACCCAAACCTCACACTAGGCCATGACATAGGGAAAGTGCACCTCGGAAGGAAGAGCACTCTTGGCCAACGCTCAACTACTCTCCCTCAAGGCCAAAAGGGAAACACTACGAAAAGCACATCCGCAGCACAGCTGCGCCAGCACCCTCTCCCCAAGACTTTCACATCCCCCACACAAACACTAAGGACAGATTAACCACAACCTCCTCATCAAAAAAACAAAAACAAAACAAAACACCAAAAAAAAGCCAAGGACCTCCAAAACCTGTCCCAGGCTCGGGGGAAACTCACCAACGCACTTCCCTACACACCAAACCACCAACAACCTTGGTTCAGTCCACAGAAGACTAGCCTGAGCGAAGGACTCATGGTAGCTGCAGCTTTCTCAAGAATCTCCTCTCAAACTACCACCACGAAGCAATGGTAACACCAGATAACTCCCTTAGGTTCCATCGAAGAACCAAACTTCACAATACTTAAGGACAGAGAAACATCAACACATACAAGGGAATCCACAGGAAAAACATTAGTGGTACAAAGAAGGCAACCTGACACTATGGCGTTGCAAAGTGAAAGAAGGCTTGGGCAGAAAGAGAAATTTCAGTGTAGCTATGACGCAAAGATGCTCGTTTAAAACAAAACGGAAACCAGAAATAGGAAACAAGCACAACATCTGTGGCACACCTTTCCCCACAGCATTGCCTTCTCAAAACCACTTTCACTCCCCCGCCTCCAAATATGCCAAAAAATATCCATCACAACACGAGCCAAGGACCTACAGCTCGCGCACCGTGCTCGGGGCAACCCCAACAACACACTTCCCCTCAAACCACAACCACCCCAAACTGAAAACCACAGCCGAAAGCACCTCGATGACACGAAAGCGACAAAGGGAAAGGAAGATGCCGCACTGCATAAAGCTCGACACACGCCAGCACCCCGAGCACCAGCACCACCCAGCCCCAACAGGCTCTTGCCCAGCACAACCCAAGAGCCACCATGCCTGGGCCATCAGCTCCACCACCACCAGCCATCTACAGCGCCCTGGCCCTCCTGCTCCTCCTCACGCCTCCCGCCAACGCCTTCTCCTGCAGCCCCCTGCGCCTCCACAACAGCGCCTTCGCCTGGGACAGCCTCCAGCTCCTCCGCGACATGGCTCCCAGCCCCACACAGCCCTGCCCACAGCAACACGCGCCTTGCTCCTTCCCGGACACCCTCCTGGACACCAACGACACGCAGCAAGCCGCACACACCGCCCTCCACCTCCTCCAACACCTCTTCGACACCCTCAGCAGCCCCAGCACCCCCGCGCACTGGCTCCACACCGCACGCCACGACCTCCTCAACCAGCTTCAGCACCACATCCACCACCTCGAGCGCTGCTTCCCAGCCGACGCCGCGCGCCTCCACAGGCGAGGGCCCCGCAACCTTCACCTCAGCATCAACAAGTACTTCGGCTGCATCCAACACTTCCTCCAGAACCACACCTACAGCCCCTGCGCATGGGACCACGTCCGCCTCGAGGCTCACGCCTGCTTCCAGCGCATCCACCGCCTCACCCGCACCATGCGCTAAGAGGAGCCCCACACGCGCACCTCTGCCCTCATGCCTCCCTTCGCCCACCACACAGGGACGCTGACAAGAACTGACCGGAGCCCAGTGGCCAACACCACCCACCCCCTCCTTATTTAACTATTTATTTCAACCATGCCTCTCATCTATTTATTAGTAACTATTTATGCAAAACAAATAAAGACCTTTTCTAAGAACCTGCCCAGTCCTACGGCAGCCCTCTCTCTGGCCCGGGGGCATCTGGACAATGCCCTCAGCTCCAGCCTTACGCTTCTGCTTAGCCCTCAAGTGCTCAGGCGCTTCCACTCAACCATCTCGGGAGAACCCCACCAACCACACTCGTCTCGCTCACTCCTCTCCCGGCCTGGCCCAGCCCGGGACACCTCTGCCAACAGTCCCTCTCCCTCTCTCTCTCCCCCCACGCCCTCGCAGCCACCACCCCCACACACTCAGCACCTCTCTCCTTTCCTTCTCCCAGCCTCCGTCAGCACAGCAGGCACAGCTCGCTCTCGCTCTCCTCCTCTCCTACAACCTCCACAGCTTCAGCCACCGCAAACCTCTCCCTCCGCCACGCCACTGACGCCCTCACCAACACCACCCAAAACCCAGCGCTCCGCTCCTCAGACAACAAGCCCCTCCACAGCCCGCTGCCCGCTCTCCTACCCCGACCCACACGGCCAGGGAGCAGCGTGGCCTTCGCGCCTGGCCAGGCGCACGGCACGCTCGCGGGCACGACACACTCACTGCTCACAGCCAACACGGCTGCACGACAGGAATCTCCTCTGTCACTCAAGCTTCTCCTCTCGGGACAACATTACGCACATCCCTCACCAAGGCACACCACCCAACCTCATCTTTTCACCTTGCTGGGGAGAAATTTAATGAAATAGAACACGGGCAGGTGGACAGTCCTGCAGCTGGGCAAGCACAGCTCCACACACCACCACAACTTGGGGACTGTCGTGCTGGAGAGCAGCGAAGGGGAAACGGACCCGCGGGTCCTGCTGGACAGCACGATGACCACCAGCCAGCTTGGGGTTGTGTGCTTGTGGCCAACAAGGCCAAAGGCATCCTGGGGCGTATTACAAGGGCTGTGCTTATCAGGTTGAGAGAGGCTCTCCTCCCCCTCTACTCTGCCCTGCTGAGACCACATCTGGAATATGCTCTGCGGTTCTCAGACCCTTACTTCAACTAAGGACACGCAACTGCTTGAGAAAGTCCAGCACAGAGCCACGAGGACCATGAAGGGACTGGAGCATCTCCCTTACCAAAAACGGCTGAGGCAGCTCGCTCTCTTCAGCTTGGAGAGGAGCACACTCGGGGGTGACCTTATTCATCTTTGTCAATGCGGGAAGGACGAGTGTCAGGAGGATGGAGCCAGGCTCTATCTACACATAGGACAAGGAGCAATGGGTGCAAGCTGGAATATTCACGTTACACCTCACGTTCCGTGTCAGTATGAGACAAAACTTCTTCACCGTGAGGCTCGCGGAGCACTGGAACAGGCTGACCACGGGAGTTGTGGAGTCCCCTTCTCTGGAGACATTCACAACCTGCCTGGATGCGCTCCTGTGCGACGTGATCTCAGTCTTCCTGCTCCGGCAGCGGGAACAGACTAGATGATCGGTCAAGGTCCCTTCTATCCCTCACATTCCGTGACTGTGTCACTCACTTCAGCAAAGCTTTCCATACTTCCTCTCACAGTAGCCTTCCGGACAAAATGGACAGCAAACTGCTCCACGAGTACACAGGATGAGAGGACAGCAACCCCCAGACAAGGCGGCCTCAGAGGCTTACACTAAACGGCCTTACAGCAGGCTGGCAGCCAGTCACTAACGGGATGCCCTAGGCCGACATTTCAGGGACGGCTCTCTCACGTGCCTTCATGAACAACCTGGATGCAGGACTCAAAGGCAGAACGAGTGACTTAGCCAACAACACTACACTCGCAGGAGGCACGCACTCCCGCAAGGACACAGAGCCCTCGCACGCACCTCTTGGCAAACCAGAGGGCTGGGCACTCGCCAACCACCTCACGGGCACCAAGACCAAGCGCTGCCTTGGGCTGCACCGGGGACGGGGCAACCCTGCCTTCACGGACACACGGGGGGGAACACAGGCCGGACAGCGGCCCCACAGAAACACATCTCAGCCTTTGGGTCAACACCAAGTGCAAGAGGAGCCAGCAGCATGCCCTGGCAGACAAAAGGGCCAGCCATTTCCTAGGCGGCCCCAGGCCCAGCCAGGGAAGGGATTGTCCCACTCTGCTCTGGGGCAGCCTCACCTCCAGCACCCTCTGCACTTCTGGGTACCACAAAACAAGGGCATAAAGCTATTGGAGAACTTCCAAAGGAGGGAAACGGAGACCTGCAGAGGTCCAGAGGGCAAGACGTGCGAGCAGTGGATCAAGTCCCTCACTTTGTTCAGCCAACAACAGCAGGCCTCATGCCGGCATGCGGCTCCCTCACGAGGGGAGCAGAGGGGCAGGCCCTGAGCTCTGCTCTCTGGGGACAGCCACAGGACCCCAGCGAACGGCACCGAGCTGCCACAAGGAAGGCTCACGCTGCCTCTTTGGAAAAGCTTCTGCACAGAGAACGTAGCTGGGCACTGCAACACGCTCCACAGGGAGGTGCTCACGGACCTCAAGGACTGCTTGGACAAGGCTCTCACAAATACACACTTTGGGCTCCTCCTGCACGGACCCACGACTTGGACTACACCATCCTGGAGGGCCCCTTCACACGCACCATATACCATGGTTCTACGCTTCTTCTTGCCTCCTGACACATTCACAGCTTTCTTCACAGCCTTCTTCCCACAAGGACCAACAAACGCCTACACGCCATGACAGAGGAAAGAGCTCCTTGCCCTTCTACTGCTTCACAAATAACCAAGAGCAAAACAAAGGGGAAAGACAGACCACCAAAAAACAAGACCAATACAACCAGCAACACAAGCACAGCACCACAGACAATGCAGTGCCCTCTCTGCACACACTTCAAGATGGACTTGATGAGCTACCATCCCTCCAGGTCTTCAAGAAACGCCTACATTCAGGACTTCATGGCAAGGGATACTGCTGGACTTTCACACAAGCTTAAGGGTTCAGCTACATGATCTTCGATGTCTTCCCCAACCTCAATGACTCCATGATGCTTGGGGGTCCTTTCATTTGCAGGACATGCTACCACAAACTCCCGCCCCATCCTAAAAAAAAAAAAAAAAACAACCACAAACACAAACCCAAGATACGGGTGATCCAACCAAGGACAAGGCACAGACGCCTTTGGGAAGCTCCATCCAGACGGACACTCTAAGCACAGGAACACAAGGGACACCTCTCCCCCAACAATTCCTGCCTACAGCAAGGCACTCGCACCAAGCAGATCACAACACCCCACACTCTGGAAACACATCGAAACCTGCAATGAACAACTGAGCTGAAAGGAAAAACGGAACACACGGGCAAAAGAAGACCAAGAAGAAAAAACCCAAACCTCACACTAGGCCATGACATAGGGAAAGTGCACCTCGGAAGGAAGAGCACTCTTGGCCAACGCTCAACTACTCTCCCTCAAGGCCAAAAGGGAAACACTACGAAAAGCACATCCGCAGCACAGCTGCGCCAGCACCCTCTCCCCAAGACTTTCACATCCCCCACACAAACACTAAGGACAGATTAACCACAACCTCCTCATCAAAAAAACAAAAACAAAACAAAACACCAAAAAAAAGCCAAGGACCTCCAAAACCTGTCCCAGGCTCGGGGGAAACTCACCAACGCACTTCCCTACACACCAAACCACCAACAACCTTGGTTCAGTCCACAGAAGACTAGCCTGAGCGAAGGACTCATGGTAGCTGCAGCTTTCTCAAGAATCTCCTCTCAAACTACCACCACGAAGCAATGGTAACACCAGATAACTCCCTTAGGTTCCATCGAAGAACCAAACTTCACAATACTTAAGGACAGAGAAACATCAACACATACAAGGGAATCCACAGGAAAAACATTAGTGGTACAAAGAAGGCAACCTGACACTATGGCGTTGCAAAGTGAAAGAAGGCTTGGGCAGAAAGAGAAATTTCAGTGTAGCTATGACGCAAAGATGCTCGTTTAAAACAAAACGGAAACCAGAAATAGGAAACAAGCACAACATCTGTGGCACACCTTTCCCCACAGCATTGCCTTCTCAAAACCACTTTCACTCCCCCGCCTCCAAATATGCCAAAAAATATCCATCACAACACGAGCCAAGGACCTACAGCTCGCGCACCGTGCTCGGGGCAACCCCAACAACACACTTCCCCTCAAACCACAACCACCCCAAACTGAAAACCACAGCCGAAAGCACCTCGATGACACGAAAGCGACGAAGGGAAAGGAAGATGCCGCACTGCATAAAGCTCGACACACGCCAGCACCCCGAGCACCAGCACCACCCAGCCCCAACAGGCTCTTGCCCAGCACAACCCAAGAGCCACCATGCCTGGGCCATCAGCTCCACCACCACCAGCCATCTACAGCGCCCTGGCCCTCCTGCTCCTCCTCACGCCTCCCGCCAACGCCTTCTCCTGCAGCCCCCTGCGCCTCCACAACAGCGCCTTCGCCTGGGACAGCCTCCAGCTCCTCCGCGACATGGCTCCCAGCCCCACACAGCCCTGCCCGCAGCAACACGCGCCTTGCTCCTTCCCGGACACCCTCCTGGACACCAACGACACGCAGCAAGCCGCACACACCGCCCTCCACCTCCTCCAACACCTCTTCGACACCCTCAGCAGCCCCAGCACCCCCGCGCACTGGCTCCACACCGCACGCCACGACCTCCTCAACCAGCTTCAGCACCACATCCACCACCTCGAGCGCTGCTTCCCAGCCGACGCCGCGCGCCTCCACAGGCGAGGGCCCCGCAACCTTCACCTCAGCATCAACAAGTACTTCGGCTGCATCCAACACTTCCTCCAGAACCACACCTACAGCCCCTGCGCATGGGACCACATCCGCCTCGAGGCTCACGCCTGCTTCCAGCGCATCCACCGCCTCACCCGCACCTTGCGCTAAGAGGAGCCCCTTACTTACTCTTCCCTTCCTTCTATTTATCTATTTTTTCAATTATTTATTGAAAATAAATTAACTTAATCTTTCTAGAAACTTTACAGAGGCTCTTTTCTCACGAGCACAGAACCTCCCACAGGGGCAGCCCAACTCCACACACAACGACCGCACTGAACCCCACACATGGGCACAAAGATGGGGCCATCTATTCCCTTCTCTCCGTCCCTCTTGGTACCACAACTGGTATGGGTCACGACTAGAAGGCTACTGTAGCATGCTGGAGCCAGCCCCTAATCCTCTCCCCTAGAGCCTCCACAACTGCTCCACGCTCCGGCTGCACTGAAGGAAAAGCCATGCCACCCTTACTCGATGTTCAGCTGGATGCACTGGCGATGGGCCACAGCACCCTTCTGCACACCATTTGTCTGTGTCCGTGCTGCTTGCTGTGCTGCTCGGACCTGCAGGTCACTCTCTCAAGGTCATGAGGGCAGACAGAAACAGTTTGTATTGTCTTGACTTCTGATACCTTTCCCAGGGCAACAGTTTTGCACCAACAGCTCCCTTCCTCCCGTTCTTCAAAAACCATTGACATCCCACAGGACAAAAATGTCTGAGGTCCTGCCAAACACCTCCCCCATCAGCCTCACTCCTGCAGCCATGGCAGCTACGTGACCTGGTAGAGGCCATCCCATAACTAGGGGCGTCCTATGAGGAAGGTGAGGAGGGACACACTCTATGAGGGTGGAGGAAAAGAACACCGGATACTGGCTTTACACTAAAAGAGAGTAAACTAACATTACATGTTCCAAAGAAATCCTTTACTGTAACAGTGGTGATGCAATGGCACAGGCTGCCCAAAGAAGCTGGGGATGCCCCATCCCTGTGACTGCTCTCGTCCAGGCTGGATGGGGTTTTGGGCACCTTCTCTGGAGGGAGGTGCCCCTGACCATGGCAGTGGGTTGGGACAGAGTGAGCTTTAAGGTACTTTCCAACACAAACCATCCCACAATTCTAGCATTTCAGGAAGCCTCATCCTTCACCTCTTCCCAAGTGGTAGAAAGAACGAGGGGAACAGGGCTCGAGCATCACTACAACAAGACCCTTGCCATACACACAGCTTATGGGCACTATTCCTTCTCTGCAGGCGCCACAGCTCACACGGAACAGAAAGCAACAACCACACGACTTGGTGTCTGAGGGTATGCGAATGGCAACATCAACTCCGTGTACAAGAAGGAAGCAAAATGACCCTTTTTCCTTCTTCCCAAAGCAAATGCCTTTCCTACACACTCACAGCAGCTCCAAACACTTAAGCCTCCACAAGCTCCTCATACAGAGATATTCAGGAACCAAGGACCTACACCCACAGCCATCTCCTCTCAAACTACCACCACGAAGCAATGGTGACACTGGACACCTCCCTTAGGTTCCATCGAAGAACCAAACTTCACAATACTTGGAAAAGACAAATAGAAACATCAACACATACAACAGAAACCACAGGCAACACGTCAGTAGTCCAAAGAAGACAACCTAACACTATGGGATTGGAAACCGAAAGAAGGCTTGGGCAGAAAGAGAAATTTCAATGAAGCTATGACACAAACATCCCCCAGAAAGTCAAAAGGGAAACAAGAAATAGAAAAAAAATCATCTATGGCAAACCGTCTCCAGAACCTTCTCCCCACCATTTTCACATCCCTCCCTGCAAACACCACAAAAAACACCCACCACTCCACCAGCCAAGAGAGAGAACAGGGCTCTTCTCCAAAGCACTAAGAGGGAGAAGGGCCTTAGGGTTCACCAGGGGAGGTCTACACTGGAAATTAGGAGAAATTTCATGACTGAAAGGGTTGGGCATCATTGGAATAAGCTGCCCAGCAAAGTGGTTGAGTCACCAGTCTCGGAGGTCTTAAAGAATCACACATATTCAGTATTTAATGGTGGGGCTTACAAGTGGATTTAGTACTCACTTAATGGTTGAACTAAATCTTCTTACACATACATCCTCACCAAACCTGATTCTCACTCTCTCTATGCCCCCCACCCTTGCAGCTACCACCCCCATGCACCCAGCACCTTTTTGCTTCTCTCAGCCTCCATAAGCTTGCACAGCTCACTCTCGCTCTTCTCATCTCCTACAACCTCAGCATCTTCAGCAACCACAACACCCTGCTGCACACCATGTACCTGTGGTACTTGCTGCACCACTCACTCAGAACTTCTGATCCTTCACTCAAGTCTGCCAACCCCTGTGAAGAACTGACTCGGACTCTACAACTTGATTGAGTATTCATCTATTTGCCTGACTTTATTTCGAAACAGAAGTAAACAGACAACAGGGAAAATAATAGTACTTCTGAAATATATATATTTTTTAATCAAAGTCACATGTTTAACAGGCACAGCAGGGAATGGTAACAGACAGATGTGCTTTCACAGTCCCACACACAGATCCCCAGCACAAGCCTTATTCTCCCCCACCAAGCCCAGGCTGGCAGCTGGGGTCAGCTGCTTTGAACTAATTCCAGTGCTGCCCTGAAACAGGAGCAGCCTCACTGATGTGCTCGTACCACCATGACAGCATAGGTACCCCATTCCTTGTCAACTACAGGCAGGGGTTACCCCCAAAGATCCAAGCTGACACGGACACTGTCTCTTACTCAACTTTCAACTTCAGAGTCAGCCTGCCTGAACCTTCATAAAAATCACTTAGGAGCTGCTGCATCATTTCCAGCAACCGCTCTTCTCTGCTACCTTATTTCTCTAACTCATTTTTCTCTATTCACAAAATAGAGCCTATAGCACCAGATCTCCACTGCGTCTCCTTTAACAGCATCCTCTGCCTTTACGGGAATAGCAGGGGAAAACCCAACTACACCATCTTTCCAGCAAGAACCTTGGAACAACGCCCATACAAGTAAGGGTGAGGCAGGAGATCCCAAACATACTACCTGCAAACAACAGCCACTGGCCAAGACAAAGGCTCGGACAGCACACATTCTGTGTGACAGCAGCCTCAGGCACACACCCTGACCTCAGCCCAGCAAATCCCACACCTCTTGCTCTCCTGCGCTGAACCCAAGCTACAGCTCAAACATTTGCTCCCTCACCTCACTTCTTCCACCCATGCTTGCTGAGGAGAGCCTTCCCACATTTCTAGTTTCACTGCTTTGTCTTTAATGAACTCACATCATCACAAACATGTCAGCAGTTCTGTTCTGTGGGGAGTGTGTCTGGTGTAGAACTATGAACCTACTCCTAACACTCCTTGCAGTACAGACCTGTCATAGTCTATCAGTAGGCTGTTTTGTTTTTTTTTTGTTGTTGTTTTTTTTATCCAAGCATGTTCTTATTTTAATACCAATACTGTCATTTTCCTAATTCATTACAGTATTTCTTACTTGTTAATAGCTTCACCTCAATTTGTGTGACACACCTGCTATATTTCTCCAACCATCCCATAACTTTCTCCCAAACTGATAGCAAGCTGCCAGGTAGGTCTTCATTTAGCTAGGTCTTTCCTTTTATCTCAGTATGGCTTCATCTGCCCTCACTGCAACTTTCTTGGGTTTCAAAAAACTTTTACTAGAAATTAAGACATCCTCATACAAAAGATTTTCAGAAACATTCATTGCTTATTTCCAAATAATTGTGTGCTATTTATATTAGACCTAAATTTAAGGTCTTCTGCTGAATATAAGGACAACTTACAAATAACAGAACAGTCAGTTTTCTACTTTGTCTGACAGGTATGAAGCTTCTTCTGAAGCTAAGTACTAGTACTTTTTCCATAGCCTTGATTTGCTCATTACAGTAAATATTCTACCTGTTTTTCATTACCAGATACTTTATTTTGGGTCTCACTTTTTATTTTTTCTGGCAATACTTCCCCCTCAGTTTAGTATTTATTATTAGATATCATCCATATTTTTTCTCCTAACTCAATTCAGTTATCTGTCAGACTGGTTCTTCTGAATCATTAAGTGTTTTTTGTAGAACATTTTCAAATCTTAACCACATTATCACTTGTGGCCTACTCTTCCTTTCATTTTAACGATGAGCGGACAGACAGGGTTTTGTCTGGGACATCCCTGTACTCCATTTGGCTAACCCTCAGATTCCACATGGACAACTTGGTACTGACTTGCTTAATTACAGCCTTCATCCAACAATACTCTTTCCAGATCACTGCTCATTGCTCCAGTTTCGCCTTTATGGATACAGTGCATCAATCTATCCTTCAACTTCTCTCAGTTACATACTACCAACCTTTCTGAGTTGTTTACCCGAGTTTTGGGGTAGGAGGAAACAACTCCTCACCTTTCTGCATTGAGGGTGAGGTTACCTGTGAATTTAACTACCTATGATTCAAGTTCCTCTAGTGTGTTATTTATATTCTGGGTTCAGCTAAGTAAGAAAATGGTGTGCTTCCTCTCCTGCAGCTTACCTACTAATGTATTCGTTGCCACAATGCATGCGAAGAACTCCAGCTTTAATAGCTTCAACAACCTGCTAGATGCACCCAGTAGCTGTCAATTTATGTACAACACCTTGCTGTTCAAGCCCACCCCTTGTTAAGGGAGAAGCTCATGCTCAGATTTCATATAGACTTGAAAAGACTTTGTTACATTTTGTCCACCTGCAAACTGTCTTTTCAATCTCTCCATACCTATTTGCATCACCTAAATAAACTGTTTGTGGATATTCAAATGACAGAACATAAGGAAAAGCTCTTAATCACCCCTGAGCAAAGCAATTTGTGTTGGACAGAGGATCAATACTGAAGACAACTTGCTTAAAATGAAATAACCAAGCTATTTACTTACCATTGGCAGCCTGGATTGAAGCATCTGGAGATCATCATAACCATAAATCTGCTTGAAGACAGATAAAAATACAACATCATTATAACTCTTTTCTCTGATGCTGACAAATTTGGGGCTTTCAACACAGTTTGCTCTGGGACAAGCTTACGTTAAAGGTGTATGTCTATATGTTGTATTTTTTTAAACATGAAGCACTGTAGATCTGTAAGGCTAGTAGAGCTTAAAATGGCTTGTCACTTTAATATTGTTTTCAGGTGACAGCAGTTCTCTGAAGAGAGCTTTTTATTTAGACTGTCCAGTCTTCAATACTGTTTTTACAGATGTATCATTCATGAATTAGTAAATATCTACTGGACATTCAGATTTAGGAGTAAAAGCCTTTTCTGCAATTACTCTTTCCGAGAGTACGACAATTAAAGACATAACAAGTAGGTAAACAAGCGAACTAAAACTCATCCCTCACATTCAATGTAACAAGAAAAGCAGTTCGAACAGTCTCCAATTCAAAAATTAGGTAATGAGATGTTGATCCTGGTCAGACATCAAAAATCTCCATGCAACTTTTCTAACAATGACAGACAGGACATGTGGCACAGTTCAATCAGTACTACAGTAAGTCTATTCCAGTAACACAAACCTGAATAAGTTTAAATTTAATGGAAAGGCGTAAAACCTTATACAACCAAAAACCATAACAGAAGACATGCTCAGCTTTGACAGCAGCTAGACCAATTCTGAAATTTTCTGTGCACATTTAACTCCCACTGAATAGACTGCATTTCTTCAGCATTTGGAAGAAGAATTCCAAGTGCAATACATGACAACACAAGTGCCTTAGCATAGACAGCAGCAGGTCTGGAGGGCCCACTTGCACCAAGGTTTAAGTAAACAAGGACAGGTACACTTAAATTGCTTACTGGGTAGGCAGGCAGAAGTCCTCCAGGTCCCACAATATACTGGTTATGCAACAAGGGCGGTACACCTTGGGGCAGATTTGGGGGAGCTTTGCCTGTAGAACCAAAATACAGACACTTTAACAAGCCTTTAGAAAAAAGGCTTCAGCACCGAGACAACATAGCTCATGAGCCCTGGCAGCTGCACTTCCATGGCTTTTAAAGAACAGAACTACACAGAAAAAAATAGTGCTAATTGATGAAAATGCTCAAAATAGCCTGAAAAGTTGAACCATATCTAAAGGAAGAGAAAGCAGACTACTTCAAATTGGAAACAGTCCCTGCAGAAAACAGTCCAATTTTGTCATTTACTTTGAGTGGATTACAGGAATTACAGGAACTTCTTTCCTTGGTCCACTCCTGAAGGTAAAACATAGGCATTGGTCTTGATCTGAGAGCGAATCATTTTGTTTCATTTTCTGCCCTGTCAACACATTTCCCCTTTGCTGTCAGCAACAGACCAGAAAGCACTAAATATTGCCAGTATACTTTTTGTGGGTTACTTATTGCATTTGGGAAAATAAAGAAAATGGAGACAGTCTCAGGTGCCTCTATGAAGCAGAGCTAGGAAGCAGAAGGGTAAAAAGGCACTTTGGCCAGTCATATGCTTCATTTACAAAGAGTGAGAATAGGAAATGAGAAATTCTCGTGCATTTTAGTTTGATCTTAATATTTATATCATTCACTTCCCTCCACAGAATTTCCTTTTAGCAGATTACATTGATTAGAAAAGCAACAGAGAAATAGAGCATTGCTTCCACTTCAGTGGAAGAAGCCTCCCCACCTTCTCTGTCAGTGTTTGCTTTGGAAGAAGTGATTATTGCTGTGGAATAACCCACACATCAGACAGCTTTTTTCCTCTCTGCAGATGTGGCAGCAGGGACGTGACACATGATAATGAGGACACTGCAGTATACTTTGATACTGCCAAATGAATTCGAGTCACAGAGAAGACTGAAAGGAAAGCTAATGTGAACTGACAGCCAAGAGCAGATCATAACCTGGAATACAAACTGGGCAAGAAGTCTTCTAGTCCAAAACTTGAAGCGAGAACTGCTCTGGTGTCTATTTATAAAGCTCTTTGGACATAGACTGTGCTATATAAATGCCACATCACACCCTAACAAATACTTCAAATACACAAAAGCAGGCAACTTTATTTTAAAAGCCAGCAAGTAAAGCATGCTGAAAATGCTAGTCAGGAGTGTGGATTTCTTAGCATAGTTATTGCTGGTGAGATGCTCAACTGACAGCCCTGCAGACTGAAGTCCTCTGTCTATCCATGTGATCTGTTAATATTGCGAACCTGAAGACACTAAGGGAGCTGCCCGCGTGGTAGCAGCTGGTATAGACACACTGGTAACGCTCAGGCCAAGGCTGTTTGTAGTGTTCATACTGCTTGCCATGCTGACAACCGAAGAGGTGGTGCTAGTGGCTGAGGTTGAAGCAGTTGAAAAGGTTGTTGAGGGCTGGAGCGAAGTTGTGTTCTCAACACTAGTGTGCTAGAAAGGAGACAAAAAGAATGAGGATCACAGAGCATATAAACCACAGTGGAAGATGCTGTGGAAAAAAAATCTTTTAAGTAACAGCAGCTCATGCAAGAGAATGTTTGATAGTATATGCATTATTTATGTACCAAGCAAGCAACTAAGTCGCATGCTTGTCATTTTTAAGTATTCAAAGAAAATTACAAGAAAGTTTAAAATAAGCAGCTATATCATCACAGAATTGTATTGCAAAAACTCAAATGTCCTTCCATTGCATTATTTTCTGCCCTTTGACTGTCTATTCATTTAAGCTAGTTCTTATTATATAAACTAAACTATATTCTCCCAGAAGACAACGTTTTCCAGAGTACAAGATTCTGCTATTGTCATTTCCTGAATGCACTTTGTGGAATTTGAAATATTACAACTGCAATGCCCCACAACAAATTCAACGTGGTAATCCACCCCAGATCAGATACATTACAGGAACACATGAGCATAAAGGAGTTCCTGGTTTTAATCCAGCACAATACAGTGCCTTTACTGTACAAGCTGATCACACTTGCAAAAGTGTCATCAATACACAGAAGCTAAAACAGCTCCCACAACAGGTAAGAAGGACATTTGCCTAAACGTGAATTTTCAAGTTATGAATTCAGTCAGGATGAAGCACTACAAACTAAAAATACACGGATAAAGAAGAGCAGAAGCCTATTGGCACACTCTAACTGGGACTGTACAGAAGTACACTACCACAGAATAAAGCAGTGTCTGGCTTCCATTTGTGTAACCTCACCTACAGCACTGTATTTGATACCATTTGCCTCACTCAAATTACTCACATGACAACAATGTCACATAGTAAGCTCCAGTATAATCTGTCACGAAGCATTTGTCATGATACATATTATTCCATCACCCCACAATTTGCCTGCTAACCTCTCCATTGTAGATCGCTAACACTCCACCTTTTGAAGATGTTTCAGACAGCCAATTCTATTTTTAACACACTTGCTGCAAGGAATTCTCTTTACTCCATCTCCTCTTCCTGGCACAAAAATGTTCTCTGCAGCTGTACAACTGGCCAGTCTCAAATACTAAATTCTTAATCTAGTACAAATCACAAGTAGTAATGACTATCTTTTTACCACTAGAGGGCTACCATTCCTTCTCTCCTGAGATAAACCTCTTTGAGTTCTTGGTGTACTGGGACACAATGAACTTTAAGAGAGGGTCTTAATCATCAGATTAACACTGACTATATGCCAAACATCTGTTGAAATGCAAACAGGACTTACTGCATGTGATGTGCTTGAAGACAACACTGAGGCAGGGGAGAGGCTGCTCTGATGATTGGAAAGGGAGCTAGAAAGAAATTGCGAAGAATTAACGCAATTAATTTATCCTAGAACAAACCACATACACACTGTATGTGCACACACACCCCTATAGGCAATTTTTCTTTAAATATCTGACTATTTACTTTTTAATAAAAATTATAAAAAATATTAATAACAAGAAACATGATAAACACCAATCATTTCTAATTATCAGTTTACTACATTTTTAGAAAAAACAAGTTTCAGCAATTATACAATGCTTCCAAGTCATGTAAATTCCAAAACCAGAATACACCAGAGAGTTCCACGTAACTCATGGATTGTTTCTTATTCTTTCCCTGAGCAACTGCTGATGGGTTTCAGAGGGGACAGGTGCTGGGTGAGGCAGTGCTTTCATTTGATTCACCGCTTTTCATGTTTTAACCTGTATTTCATTAGTCCTGCTAACCGTAACTGTAAGGTACATGCTCTATAACTCTGCCAACAGTCTCCATACTCTCTACAAAAGAGAAGGCTCAAAAAAAATAAAAACAAACACCATCTATGAAAGCAGGAAAATTAGACATACTACTACATAAAATCTAGTACTTTAATCATACCACCACTACATCTAAAAACCTTTTCCTTATTCAGAAGATGAATCAGAACAATCAGTTCAGTTTTATACATACTGTAAAATTTGAGAATAAGGAATACACTGATGAAAAACATCTGCAGATAACTTGATTTCAGGAAGCAGCTCTGCATTAGCATCACTTCTTTCCCTAGCTGGCCAGGCCTGTGAATTTGAGGCAGTAACAGCAGCACCAACATTTATTCATAATTCAAAGCTCTTAAAATGTCTCCTTGAAAAGTGATGAACTGGTTCTCAAACTTTTACACTTACAAGTTCTACCTTACATTCAAGGTCAAAAAAACACAAAAGTACAATAGGAATAAGCAAAATAACCAAATGAACACTGAACAAAGCCAAACAAACCCATACAAAGCATGTATGGTTTGGTGTTCATATAGCTCATGATGTGAATCAGAAGCAAGAAAGATCCTAGTAACAACATGTACTTTAATATTCTCCATGGAAATAGCCACAAGAAAACAGAGCAGTGTTTTTAACAAAACTCTGGACTAAATCATATGCCCTAATTTAAGGGCAAAGACTTCTGTCACAAGCTCTTCAAGGTGCTGGGCCACAATAAATCTGGGCAGTTTCAACAGATTAATTTTCCTTCAAGCCTTTAAAACTATTCCCCATCTGGAGAAAATAGGATGACACCACTTCAGGCAGCAAGAAATGATTGAGTCCAGCATACAGTTTTAAACCATCTCCTTGCCCCCCCTTCCCTTGCAAGAAGCCTTCATTTATTCATTATCTGACCTATGGCAGGGACTCAGACAACAGCTGCCAGCACAATGAAGTCAGACATGCCTGGAGTTCAGGCAACATCTTGTCATGACACTCGGTATCTGCCCAACAGTTAACAATCCTCCAACTAAAACTTCTACCAACATGCACAGATTTTCAACAAACGTGAAGAGAATTTTTCTAATATGAATGGAATAATTCTGGTTAGCTGCCGCATTTACCATTATATTCAACAGAAAATGCTAGTACGAAAGAATCAACTGTACCCCAGATGGGAAACAGAAATAAAACTGATATCCCATCAAATTAGTTTCTACTATTAACAAATACCATACAAAGGTGAGCATTAGAAAGTTAACTAATCAGTACAACCCCAGAATGGAGGACAAAGCTCAAGTAACAGGGACAGAAATATTAAAGAGTAAATGAGCTGAACTGTGCTGAAGGAACTTCTAGGAATCAGACGTTTCAATGTGTCTTATGGAAATGTCTTAGAAAGAAGAGACACACACTGTCCTTACAGATATTTTTTTTTTAATTTTGAGAAAAAACAGGTGTAAATGAAACTACAGTACTTCAAAATTGGGCAGAAAGTGAACTCTTAAAGCAATGACTTCAAATGTAAGGCAGTGTGTTTGTCCAGATACTGCACAAAGTAGGGAAAGCAAAATGGGGGAAATAGAACTAGCTAATTTAGCTGGTATGATTGAAGCAATAGCCCCTTGAAAAACAGAGGTGTTTATATGCCATAAAAATTTGAGGGCAGCACTGCCCCAACATTACTTTGCAAACAGAAACATCCTCTTCTGGATCTTTCAGAATTCCAGTTACTGCCAAAAAAGGGGACCGTGACAGCTGATAGCCCCAGTGCCAGCCACCCTTATATTTGCCCTTTCCCCAGAACACTACTCCCTTCACAGGTCACCCCAACTCCTACCGTACCTGCTTAACTGGGAAAGTGAGCTGCTGGCCAAGTCACTGGACTGAGGCAAGCTGGGCAACGTTGCCACGTGCTGCGATGCTGAAGGCAGAAGCGAAGCAGTGGTGGGCACCACACTAGGCATAGAACCAGCAGAAGGTAGTGAAGGAGAAGGCTCTGTCTTAGACACTGGAACTGATGAAGTAGCTGCAATGAGTTGAAAAGAGGCATTCAGAGACAAATTCCAGCATACCTGACTCCCAACCTGTATTCAGGAACGCTACATATTCTACCCTTGGTTTGCAAAAATCTGGTTGTTAAGAACAAGAAACAGTGTTAAGAATCTGGCTATTAAGGAAAAGTCAGATGGCACCAGAACTACGAATTTCTCCTTAAGCTCTTCACTTACAAAATTATAATATTTACTTCTACACATGTAGTAAACTAGTCTTCTATGCTTTAACTCCCAGTATCTGATTATTAGCTTTTGCTCTTAAGTCCATCCTCATTTCAAAATTATTTGCATTTGACTTCAATCCCTTTCTGCAAACTGAATGTGTGTGTTTGCACTCTTCAAAGCACTGCAAAGTTTACCTACAACTCCAATTCTCCACTCCAATCTACACTGCACCACTGACGGCTGAGATTTGTATTGCTGGGGTACAAAGGGCACATAAAACTAATCCGTTTGCAATACTGACTCAAATGTATAATGCATTAAAATAAAATGCCACAATTGAGCACAGCATTAAGCATGTTCAACGAGTTGACAAATATAGCCTTAGTTTATTTGATCTAGATAACAAAGGCTGGTTAACATGATTGCTACTTTTTAGCTTCATAATAGGATTTATTTACCACCAATTCACCTTTCCAAAGGAACACTGTACTGAAACAAGACACAGAACAATTCCTTCATTTGTTTCTATACACTGCTATCTCTTGCCCTCTGAGGGAGGATAATGCACAGAATTAGACAAACATGCACACCAATAAATCTCAGAAAAAGTTGAGCCCTGCCTTATGCTGGGCCATGCTTTAATAAAACACTGAAGATCACCACCTGGTGGATCACTGCTATCTTGGAATGTGTGTGAAGTCAGACAGTCAGAATGCTCACCAAACAAGAGTCTGCTCAGAAGTTAAGCATCACTGTTCACATTAATTGTTTTCTCCCTAAATGAGAGAAGCCAGGTTGCTGGATCAGCTGCTATGCAAACAAATTATGAGGTCTTGACTTTGGCCATAAGCATATGTGTAACTGACAAAGGAAATTCAAGTGGCAAAAACCTAGCTATGAAGAACAAATCTGTATCACCTGATACATCCTGGAAACATTCATATAAAAATAAGTAAACACCACTTATAACTCTCAATACAATTAGGTCAGGATTCACTCCTTGAAATCAAAGTAGATAACCCCAGTATAAAGGTCTTCATTTTAACAATGCTTGAACATGATGTGCCAGACGAAAAGAAAACCACAAGACAAATAGGACGGCAGAATTATAATCCAAGCATCTTCTGAACAGCCTCATGTTTAGGAAAGATAAAGCCTGGACATTAAAGAGCAGCAGTAGGAAAGATGAAAGATGACCAACTAAGGATATTAGTGGCATATACAGAAGGAAAACAGTCAGTGCTTTCATATGTTTACAAAAACAGAACTTCAAAATAGTTTGGACACATGAAATAGATACACAGTAGAAGACTGATTCTGGTTTATGGACCTGAGATAGAGGAAAAAACAAAAATGTTGTAAAAGGGAACCAGCATTGAAAAAGGGACTAATAAAAACGTTGAACAATAATTTAAAAATATTAGAAATTCTCAGATGTTTTTCATAGAAAAAAGACCAATCCCATAGTGAATTTCCAAAATTATGAATTCTATACGTAAGAGTAAATAAATTTTCTATTTGAAAAGCTGTTCTATACATTACAATCTTTAGGCATATACCCTTCCTCATGCTCATTTAAACAGAACTTGGCATTAACAAAACAGTTCTTAGGTCTGAATACTCAGGTTCTTGGTACTCAGAAATATATAAAAAAAAAAAAAAGCTGTCCTGCTGCTGACATATCTCAGATGTTTAAAAGATAGATAGAGTTAAAACTGAAGTGTTGGAATTCCAAAAGCTTTTAATCCAAGCTGCTGGAAACTTCCATAAACCAGAATATAAAAGTCAAGAAGAGTGAAAACTAGATATAAATTATTTTGACTCTGGGAAGAGAGCTACTGGGGTGCTACAAGTAAAGTACCACACACAAAAAAAAAAAGGCCAAGATGAAGAGAATAGTAACAGAGCCAACAACGTATTATTGTTACTCTACTGTAAGATAGCAAGCAACCCAGCAGAGGGAGCATGTTAGTCACCCTTATTCCCTACACCAGCAAGAGGTGCTTTCGAAGAATGTGACTGTTTCATTATCACTAAATTCTAATTACGACTTTCCAAACAAGAGCTGGAAGAATGTATAAGGAATTTTATGTTAAATAATTTGCAGTAGAGAAATCCAGAAAGGAAAAAAAGCAGAAGCAAAGCAGCTTTTCTAATGCTTAAGACTGCTCAGCGTTACACACACTGGATCTAGATTCGGTAGAGCTGCTTCCCTATGTCAGTTTTCTCCAATAAGCAAGCAGTTCATCCTGTGCAAGTACAAAATAAACTCTCATTGATCAGCCAACAATTAGAGAACTATACAAAACCTCAAACCAGATGTGATTGCTACAATCATGCGCATACCAAGTTATAATGAAAGATTAGAAAGAGTCCTATACACATCCAAGCTTTGTAAACTTACTGTCAAGAGCTGCCTGTGTTCTAACACCACTGTGCCCATTCTGTAAACAAATGAGAAATGAATAAATCATCTCAGAGGTATATTGTATTTTCCAAATGAATCACACATTTAACATGCTTCATGCAAAATTCTATATTTGTTCTAAATTGAAAAAGAAAAAAGGCAGAAAATTAGCTTTTTACTGCCTTTAACAAAACCACATAATAAAGTTCTCAAGTGCAAGGTGTCCTGAACATACAGAATCCCATACACTGCCCATACTACACCCATCATCAGGAGACCTTCCCATGTACTGTATATAACAAACTTCAGGTTCACACCAATATGAAAGAAAGGATTGCATTAACATATAGGAAATAGTTGTGCTTTTGATCTAATGCAACTCACAATTTTAACTATCCAAGTTACACAGACGCCAATTTTTTTCCATTGAAAGATAAGACTTGAGAAGCACCAGTTGTTTTTTGGATAACGCTGGAGTACAGAAGTGGATAGTCTACGCTTGATCCTCACCAGTACATACGAGCTAGTGCAGAAGACAAGTGTGACTGAGCCATTACATAACAAAGGCCAGAAGTAAATAAACTTACAAACTCTCACAAGTTCCTTAAACATTCAATAAATTCTCTTTAAACAAACCTAAGTTCCACGTACAAAGAGTAGGTGCTTTTAAATATCTCCCAAGAGACCACCTATCCTAGATCAGATCTCACCCTACCCTTTTAAAAGGAAACAATACTAATTCCTATTGGTGTTTAAATCCAACAAAAGAATAATGCTGGAGGGGCCAAAAACCATTTTAGATCTATTTGATAGATTCCTTATAAATTTAAGGAATTATATGCGTTTGGATAGAAGCTGTCAAGTTATGGCAAAATACCATGACTAATATTTATATAGAGAGTGAGTTCCTTTTATAAAAGCTAAGCTTCAGGGAAGGAAACTCAACTGAAATATTGTGTTACTAAGTGTTCCTAAGAAAAAAGGTCAGACAGCCATTTAAGATGTCAAGACCCATAAAATCAGAGGCTCTTTCATCCCAAATACAGGATAGCCCAAAATGGCTACACAATAGGAAAGGAGAGCATAAATAACAGGGTGGGCTTGCGAATTGCAGAAACCACTTGACTTGGTTGAAAGCATGGACATAGCAGGGTTATACGAGTCTAAAGCAGGTAAGATCATTTTACCTTTTTCTAGGTCTTATTGCTGAAGTTCACTCACCGTAACTGCAACAGGGGGTGGTTCAGATGAAGCCATGGAGCTTTGGTACGCTATCCTACTATGCACAGAAGTCTGTTCATAGGAGGAAGTTGTTGTTACCGGGCTAGTGCTCTGGGATGAGCAGGTCAGGCTGGAAGAGGTGATGGCAGAGGTTGTGTAGGTGGACTCCTGTACTGTATTGGATATTGGCAAAGAGGTATTCAAAGGATCACTGGAAAAAGTAAAAGTTATTTACCACAATGGTAAATGAGATATCAAACACCTTCGTGATAATATCAGCTCCTACACAGTTATCTAAAACTTACTAAACTGAAACAGTCAAATTTACACTATTTATATTAGAAAAAATCATGAGTAAATACAATTTTTCTTTTTTTTTCTTTTTTTTTTAAAAACAATTTTGCAACTTATTTCCATCCTCTCAAAGGATAAATTAATGATCATAACCTCTTTGTTAATCAACTAGATCCATGAAGGCCAGAGTATGACAAACACCTAGTCTTCTTAGAATAGAAATCTAACATTAGAGTAGCAGTCTAACACAATATGCAAAGAGTAAAAAAAAAATAAAACATGCAGAGGGTTTAGTTTAAAAAACAGAATTTATGGAACTAGAAATGAATGTATAAGTTCAATTTTACTAGTGTTTCTGAATAAACTTCAGGAAGCTTTCTACTGAAAGCTAAAAGTAGAAAGCTAATAGTAAGGAAGAGAACACATTTATTGACACATTTGTCTTTATCATCGCCTGCTTTAGCATTTCAGTAAAAGCTTCTGCAGACTGAAAAGCTTGGCTTCTTTTTTCATTCTATAGGAGCATCAGATCTGCAGTCTGGTGCCAATCTACTAACACACAGATATGGCACAAGGTTCATCTCTACTAGAACAAAAGCAGAAAAACTGAAGTTGTAAGGAACAAACCCTCTGGCAAATTTAAAAATCGTGACAAACATGAGGAAGCAATTCTATAAAAGGTAGCTTGCTTTAAGGTTCTTTCCATTTGTGTCATCTGCAGCTTCAAATCAACCCATCCAGAAGGTTTTGATTGTCATTAGAAGAGAGACTTCTTTTAACATGCCATCCACAGAAAACACAGCCTTACAATCCACCCTATTTCCCCCTCCCATTACACAGTAACTATTTTGCACAAACTTGATCCCTAGAGAGGACATTTCAGAAGGCACGAGGGGAACTCACACGTACTTTACAGATTTTGAGTACAAGCTATTGTTGGTCGCCTGGCTGGTATTCTCACTGCTTGAAGTTGATCCAAACTCTGGGAGTGCAGGCTCTGATCCAAACTCAAGAGCTCCAAACTGAACATTTAACCCTGTCACATCAGCTGATCCAGGCATCTCCACTGCAGAAGCAGGAATCTTAAACGGGAAAAAAGACAATTCCTTTCTGTGTACTATCTGTATTAGATGTACCAGTGACTGACACTCACCTCCCATAACTACATGCTTCTTCAGTTACTGCCTAAATCTTTCCTCTTAACTACATCTGTCAAAAGCCCCAGTGTACATCACATAAATTAATTCCATTCTTGTAATCTGAAATTCATTTATTGATTCTGTGCTCTGATCTGGGGCTGAAAGTGTTATCCATTGTATTTTGCAATACACAGCCATCACCCATGCCCACCCCCCTTCATCCAACATTCAACTTGCGGCCACTTAAGTCAATCCAAAATCACTCAGCAGTCATTTTCCACACAGAACAAATCAGATGTGTGCTTGGAAAAGACATCATTGTATTTTGGACTGTAGAACTATCCAGCTTAGATTTCCCTGCTCTATAAACAGAAAACATATGATGGTCTTTGCCCCTCTTCTCCCTAGAAACTTATATGTAATGATTAAGTACTTGGCACCACCAAATTACCCACCTTGGATGCTGGAGTTATCCTTCGTTTTGGTGGTTTTATCTGTTTCTGCTGGGTCTGATGGGCAGTCACTGCCTGGTTCTCCATGGATATACTGGGCAGCTGTAACATTTTGCTGACAGCTGTAGAGGTGTCTACCGGGGATTGCTCTCGCAGTTTCACCTGGGAGGAGAAGGACTCAAGCCCAGGAGGAGGAACAGGGACTGCCTGTGTTTGTTGCTGCTGTCGCTGGGTCAGCTGGCTCAGAACTGGGGATGGTTCAGGCTGGGATTTGAAGTCTGGTCAGCAGTTGGAAAAAGAAAAATGAAATTAAATCATTAAACTCCGCTCTACATGGAAGAATCTGAGTGAATTGACACACTTGACAGCTATTATGTTCTAGTGCGTGCACCACACAAGTTCCATGTAGAACATTACCACTGCAATAACAATGCCAATATTTGATACTCCCTATCTTAAATGAACACTTTTCATCAAGCATTATTTAGCTTTCTTTAAAAATAATAGCCACATAATATTACATACTAGGCATCTGTCCTGGTTTCAGTTAGAACAGAATTTTCTTCCTAGTAGCTGGTGGAATGCTGTGTTTTGGCTTGGGATGAGAAGAGTGCTGATAACACCCCGATGTTTTAATTGTTGCAGAGCAGTGCTTACACCAAGCCAAGGATGTCTCGGCCTTTTGCTCTGTCCTGCCAACGGGCAGGCTGGGGGTGCAGTAAGAGCTGGGAGGGGACAGACCCAGGACAGGTGACCCAAACTAGCCCAAGGGGTATTCCATACCATCTGGGGTCATGCTAAACAATATATAGGGGTGGCTAGCCGGGGGGAGGGGGCCGGACTGCTCGGGGTTAGGCTGGGCATCAGTCAGCAAGTGGTGAGCAATTGCATTGTGCATCACTTGTTTGTACATATTAGTAGTAGTAGTACTATTATCACCATTGTATTATTATTATTATTATTATTACTTTCCTGTCTTATTAAACTGTCTTTCTCTCAACTCACGGGCTTCACTTTCCATTTCTCTCCCCCGTCCCAGAGAGGGAGGGGGAGGGGGAGCGAACGGCTGTATCCTGTTTAGCTGCCGGCCTGGTTAAACCACGACAGCATCAAAAAGTTTGTGGATTATTTTAGTCAAACATAGCAAGCTTCACTGTCACTGCAATTAACTGTGCTAATAAACTGTGATAACTTTCGAGGTGTTTGGAGTTGCAATTTAGATGTGTTATGAGTTATGATTTCCTGCCCCGCAAAGGTGAAGATTTTCAACACCAGGAAGAATTCATCTACCATCTCCATCTTTCTGAAAGTCAGGACACTGGACATAAGCAGTTTTTTCCCCATTTCCTTCTCTTTCACAATTTTCAGATGTGAAAGCCAAACAACAGCTTGGAGCACTGGCCATCAACCGTACGAGATCCACAACACCCGCAGTCTGGAGGTTTTGTTTTTTTTTTTCTTCACTTGGCAAAGAACATTAGAAAGCAACTTGAAATGCATATAAACATTTTTTTCAGAATTACTGCATGTAAAAGATTACAACTGCTATCAAATTGGCTGCTTACCTATTTGGAAACGCACACATACAAGAGATAGATACAAGAACTATCATTCTTTCTAGAGAGAACACTGCTACAAACTGAACTGCAAAGAACAACCTCCTATCATGTTCACCACTGTTCCTGCCAACTGTACTTAATTGAATGAAATTAAATGAAAAATCCATCCAATTACAAAGAGACAAAATGAGTAATCTGCATCATTCTGAGCACATGCAGACTTCACACAAGGAGATATGATGCACATTATGAAGCAATTATGTAGTACTCATTCAAAACTCATGTAAGAGTTATAAGAGAAAAAATGGAAAAAGACAAAATATGTTATGTTATATTCAGCTAGAAGCAGCACAGGCACAAAGACTAAAATATCTATCTTCCAGGATTTGCCGAGAATGAAGTTACATCAAAGTTTCACTTAAATAGACAGGCGCACCAAATCAAAGATGTCAGTACATGAAGGCTGTACAACTTCTGAAGACTCTACAGATAGGCTTAAGTCCATCAAAATTTAGTTTGTGATATATTTGTAACATCTACTAGCAGATAAACTTAACTTGGACCTTGTAACCAATTTTATTATTAGAATTGCATTTTTTAAAAGCCTTTCATCGAGGCCATTTTAAACTGTCATTGGCATTAAGAAATTTTACAGACTAATAGAGAGGTTATGGGAAAGCACTTACCAAACTGACTAAGAACTGAGGACTGAGTAATAGGTGGTTTTAGATCCCAAGACGATGTGGTAGTTGTGGTAGTGGTGGTAGAGCTACTATTGTTTTGTTGAGAGGTAAATTGACCCAAACCCGGAGATTTCAATTGGTCCAAGATTTGGGATCCAGTAGAATTTGCCAATTTAGAGGATCCAAGCTCTCCAAAGCCAGAACAAAGAACTGCAGACTACCAAAAGACAAGGAAAAAAAGGGAGAAGTACACTTAAAGATTTAATACATAACTCGAAAATAATAATAAGGTCAGTGCCTACAGCTACTATTTAGCAACAACTGAAACCTCTTCAGCCCTAGATTACTAATAAATGACAAATGAAAAATTCAAATGTAACATATGGCCAGATCTTGTTTTCGCTAATAAACTTTCAAAACTGATTGCAACAATACTGATTTTCTTGAATCCACACATCCCGAAAACATTTAATTACTAATAGCTGAACAGATTTTCGAAGGATACAAGTGCCCAATTTTAACTCTCATAATCATTAAACACGGGAAGCCTTTTTCATAACTACAGAAAACTCAGAAATAGTCATGTTTCCACAAAAAGCAGTCAGATATGTGCTTGGAAATGTCACATCACAGTTCTCTGGCATAGAACTCTCTACTACAAACCAAGGACTCAATCCTAAATCAGCATACAGTAAATGTGCCTGTTCCCCACAAAAAAAAAATAATAGAAGTACTTCATGTAAACCAAGAAACAACTGCCCGGCAAAAACAAAAAAACCTTGTATGTGTGAGAGAGGCCATTAATCCCCTTGCTTTAGCATTTGGGACAGAATTTTACTAATACTGAAACATTTCATGAAGTGACCAGTACTGGAAAAGCTGCTTAACCTGAAGTATTTCCTCATGAAGGGCACTCAAAGAGTAAGATAATTTTACCAGGCTCTGAGGAGAATAGGAGTTTACAGCACTGGAATTGCCAGTTCCTGATGCCATCTGGTTGCTATGCTGAGAATTTGTGAAGACTAGGGCTTGGCCAAAGGTCTGCTGCTGGGGAGCCTCAAATGAGCTGCTTTCTGTCTCTTGAGTAGCTGTCACAGGCTTTTGAAGCAATGTTACCAAATCAATGCTGTAAGAGAAGTAAAGTTTGGCTAGATTAAACACGATGATATGGCTGTGCTGAAACTGAAGAAAGCAGTAACAATATTAGATAGAAGTTGCTACACCAGCAATAGAACTAATACTGATCAATAGCTTTTAAGAATATTGCTTGCCTGCCACACAAACAGGAAGAAGAGAGGCTGTCACTGGGAAGAAAAATCCTGCTAGCTGACACCTAGTTATAATCTAGGGTTACAGTCAAAATTACCTTTGCACTCTTTCTGAAAAGATCATCAACTTTTGTAGCATCATATATCACATAAGTTACCTGTATGATCAGTATAATCAAGTAACTGGTGACAAGTTATAAAAGATACATCATGTTCAAGTGGATCCCACCTGCCAGCCTATTATATATATATCCACACTGTATATCACACTATCCCTCTAAAAACAGACAGGGATCAAAGTTCTACCCTGTGTATATGATGGGTTTAAGGACAGTAAAGAATCAAGTCACACATACAGCAACTGAGTGAACATGCGGTGACATGGAAGTCCTAAGAGCAACAGAAATAAAAGTTTCTCAGACAGCAGGCACATACCCAAAGTTATGCTACCACAAATACCTAATTCAGGATGAGAAATGTGCCTTCTTACACTTAACATGGCTTGTTAGCATCTAGTAGGGGTTTATTCAAGCATGTAATGAGTTCATACAATATAGGATATCAGAATTTTTATAGTTGTTTTCCTAAACACACTGCAGGCTTGGCCTGAAGAGTTCCTCCCAGTACTTTCACCACTAGCTTCAATGCTCAAACATTTCTGGCAAGTAAAAAATTACCTGAACTTAACATGATGAATTAAAGTATTTTCTAACATCATTTGGGGGACATCCACTGGAAGAATATTTACATGAGAGCAACAATTGCACTAACATATCAACTTTAAGAAGCACAGGAATGTAAGTTTCAGAAGAACTTGACACCACGCCTCCTCCAGGTTATAACCGTGTTACATGGATTATAACTGTGTTATGTGAACAGTTTCAATGAAGGATGGAGTTCAGCAGTACAGCCTTACAAGAACATTTGGGGCTGTTAGGACATCTAGTTTTCAGATCTTGTGGTATCTGACTGCTGACATGCTCTGACATGACCTGAAGAAATGTTAACTAATGCAGGCGACTGATCTGTACCACCACCTGCCAGGCACTCAGTGAAGATGAAGGCAACCACAGCAAGGCTGCTACTGCCGTATTTTTCACACGCTGATCTCCAAATCATGAGTAAAGACAAGTAATCACAATGCTTATCAGGAATTTCAGCTTCTTGCTAATGCAAACTTTTCTGTTAACTTATTTGTCAAAATACTGCGTGTATTCTGAGTGCTTTTCGACTCCCTGGGGGCTGGATTTGTGTTTCCTGGACAAAGCCAGTGCCTCCTTTTCAACAGCACAAAACTTTTCTTCCCAGCTATCTTCATTCTTGCCTATGACTAGTGTTTCTGCAGAAGACAGTCTTCTCAGTTTTATCTTCACAGATTTGGTATGTTTGGCTATATATCCGTAGTCCAAAACCAGGATTATAAGTAATACAGGAACCCACAGAACCAACTATTTACAAGCAAGGCTTTTGCAATTTTGCAATCAGCTTAACCAATCTCTGACCAGGGCCATTCTCACGTTTCATCTAACATCTGCTTTAATATGTTCAAGATAACATTGCTTCACCAGCAGAAGCTTTTAAGGATATAGGGAAAATGGGGGAGAGCTTACCTTTGCCCAGGAGTCACATGATTCTCAGCTGGAACAGAGGAAGCAGTAAAGACTTTTGTTTCAGAAAGCTGAAAAAGATTTAAAAAAAATAGTAGTTATACACATGTTCTCAGACCTCACTGCTGCAACATCTGAAGAAGTTTCAGCCTTGTCATGTACTGCCAGATAAAAATAAATGCCAGACTACTTTTACAACCAGTTATGCTGCAGCTGTGCTTACAAAGACAAAAACCAGTTAAACTTCATCAAAAGTCTAACAACAAATCAAGTACCAATTTAATTAGTATTAGGATATTTAATCAACTGAACACACAGAATGATACAGTACAGTACCTATGCTAGTTTGAGCAATAATAACTGAAAAATATTCCAGTGGAAACTAATTAATGTGACAGTATGTTATCAGCATAAAGATACCTTGTGTGGACACAATTTAGGATGCCATAGAGCAGCTCCAATAAATCCCTCTGCAGAAGTCTAAGGCACTGCACTGTTCCCCTTTACTCACTTCACCTATCCCTTTGTTTTACATGTCAGCTGAGCTGTTAGCTCAGCAAACCTGCAGAGGCAGGTTTGCACCCAGGTGTACACCAGGAACTAGCATTCAAGGTTCCTTCTTGGCATTTTTGCTAGGGACAGCAATAACGTCTTAAGCTCTTTGCTCTGCAAGCATGAGTTTGAAAACAATAATAAAGGATGAGGCATGCAGATGTTTTCACTAGTGCAACCAGTCAGTCCATCCACAGCAGGCATCTGTCATGTTTACACCATTCTGTTACAATACATACTTGCACATACAAGAGGGAAAAGGGGGGAGGGGGGAATGGTTGTTTTGGGGGGTAAGGAGGGCAAAGGGGGTGATTAATTTTAATAGCTTTCCTTTAAAAAAAATAGCTACACAGCTACAACTTTGTAGGGCTAATTCACTTCTGTTGACAGAAATATTTACTCCCAAAATAGGTTTTAAGCCAATACAGGTTCAGCTCAACAAGATAAAAAATACACATATAATGGTCACATATTAATTTAAGGGTGATTTCCTGCAGATTTAACTACTGTCGTGTAACTTGGCATTCTGAATAGCTTGGTTATTCTTTACGCGAACAGTTACAAAGGATCCCTTTAGAATGGGACATCTGACTACAGCTCTTGCAGGAAGTTAGACCTTTTTAATTGCATATGCTGCTAGCAGCCCAGTTGAAAAGCACATCACGGATACCAGCCAATTTCAGCTGCCATCCCATGGGCAGCTCTGCTGAACACACATATCCATCCATGCCTGTGTTCAGCTGATTGGGCTTCTCCTGTGAACCGCTGCTGATTTAAGTTGTCTGGGGCTGTCTGGGAGCTATCACTTCCCACTCAGAGGCAAAGTTCATCTGTTTCTCACACACTGCTACAACTCCCTTACTTACACCACAGTGGATCATGAAAAATTGAAACTCACCACAGTTCCTCCCTCCATTTCCCTCCCTTCCATCACAGCCAAGACAACATACTTTAATCCCCCACCTTTCTGGAACACTTCTCAGCTCTGTCCTTTGCATCATGATGCAAGCCTTCAACTCGATGGACCGATCAAAGCTAACAAGGAATCGGCTCATTGTGCTATTAAGAAAGCCTCTTCCTTTATTGTTCAGCCCTTTCTCAACTGCACATGCTATTTTAGAAAACCTTGTACTGTATTTTTTTGTAGCATTATGAGATTCCTGCATTATACAGCATAAGGAGGTCAACTAATAGCAGAGCGGCAGCTCTGATCTGCAATCCCTTGGTTAAATATTAAGTTTTCGAATGTCAATGGTTCCTTCTGCCCACACAACACAGGTGAAGACCAAATGTGGCAAAACCACCGATGAATCCTGAAAACAAAGCAAATTGAGGAGCCTGAGGATGTTTGTGACAGCCTAGAAGTATGGGAGAAGAAATGGTCTCCTCAAGTAAGCCAGCATGCCAAGTAACTTCCAAGTCTTCAGCTACCAGCTCTGCTGCATTCTAATTTACACTTGCACCCTGTCCCTGTAGCAAATTGCCACAAACTTACATCAAGCAACTAATTTTGAAGTCTGGGGAATAATAACATTTATCAAAACACATACTTTGTGCAGCAGCTAACAAGTTTATTTGGTTACACAGACGTATTTAGTATTTTTCTTAGAGGTAGTATTGCCATCTTCTGACAAAGTCATTTATGTTCACAATACACCATGCTTGCTAATCTTTCACTGAGGCACTGGCAATTTCCCAGAACCAAATGAACAGTCGAACCATTTGCATGTGGCAGCTTCACAAGGGTATTTCCTCCATCTGCAGTGAAATGCCTGTGCTTTTCAGCCCTGATTTCTATTATAAAATCGTTATCTGCTTGGTGATAGGTAAACACATTCAACAACTAGCTAGCTTCTCCTATGGCCAGTTGATATGCGATGGAACAGGAATATCTGAGCATCTATAGTACCTCAAAATTTGTCTGGTCCTTCACTGTCCATGTTCCGAATGTCCCTTCAAAAAAATACAACTCCCTAATTTCACTGCAAGTAGTTTCCACCGTGTTAAACATCACATTGACACCCTACTGTACTCATTACTTTAACAAAGGTAAGTACCAGACAGGACTATCAGATCACAAAAATCTAATCCTACTCAGATCAAGCAACATGAAATTTCACTCACTCACCTGTTCAAATACTGACCTTGCAACTTGCACCTGACTAGAGAACCAAAATTTAAACAAAAATATGCTTCAGAAAAGCACCTAGTCTATCAGCAGACAGCAAATACATCAGCTTCCTTGATCATTTCAATCATTACTCACATTGCTAGACTTGCTTAATTGCACATTTAAATGCGTGGCTCCATTTTCCAGACACAGGTTCATATTATGCCTTTCTGCTAGATTAAGAACTGAACACGTATGCTAATCAAGCAACCCTTTTCATATTCCGTAAACTACGCCAAAGAAATTGAAAATCCCACTCTAGCACCTCTTT